>NW_007732073.1:89759-104937 GCF_000696425.1 Galeopterus variegatus | reverse complement strand
CGTGTCCGGCAACGGATCGCAACCCTCAGTGTTGCCCCCGTACCGGACCGGGGACCGGCAACGGGTCTTTTGTTTAAGGCTTCTTTCACTCAGCATAATTTTGAGACTGATTCTTGTTGAATATATCCATGGCTCATTTCCTTTTATTGCTGTTGTATTCCTTTTATGAACATACCAGTTTGTTTTTTCATTTTTCTATTGTTGTACCGTCATGAATTCTTGAGTAAATAATTGTTGGTGTCAGACTGTATTTGTGAGAGAGATCGCTACCCCATACTGAGATGTATCTTGTACATAGTAAATAAACCACACGCAGCTACCTTATTCTCTGTCTTATAATATTTATGGGGAGTGATATGTGGAACTCTAGAGACAATTAAAAGAATGTAAGAGATAGAATACTTTTCAATAGTACTGTGAGTCTGTTTGATTTTGAAGAACTCCCCCCACCTCCATGTGTCCTATTCTAATGATTCCATCATTGCTGTATTCACATTTTATTATAAATTAACTTTTTATAAATTTGCCTGTCCAATTAACTGTAAGCTCCTTGATGGCAGAGACTGTCTCCTTGGCATCCCCAGTACATATCATGTGGCACATAGTATCAGTATTCAGAATCTGAATGCTTTTTTTATTCATTTATTCATTTGTGAAACATGTACGAAAAAAAGCATTCAGTGAATGGCTTATTTATTCAAGCTTTGGCTTCAGTACTTCTCTACATAAATTTGGGAATATTTTCTTACACCTGCTTGTGTATAACTATGGAATATTTCAAATGTTGTTTCAGTCGTGTGTGCTTTGATTTCTAACTATACTCTACAAACTGAAGGCAGGGGCAGGGATGTGTCTTCTGTATCCTTCCATACAGAGACGGGGTGGAGTACTGAAAAAAAGAGCTGATATTATCTAAATATTGGTTGAAAAGCTCATTTTTGGAATGATAGAACTCTTAAGTTCCAGAAGGTGCCAAGGTTATAGAGTTCCACATCCTGGTTCTTCACAAAGTTGAGGAGCTTTTTTTTTTTTCCTTTTTGTCTTTTTTACTGACCGGCAACGGGATCGCAACCCTCGGTGTTGCGCCCGCACCGCCCTCAGCCAGTGAGCGGGAAGCGGTCTCCACATGGGATCCGAACCCTCGGTGGGAGCGCTGCCGCGCTCTCAAGTGGCGCACTCTCCAGTGCGCCACCGGGCCGGCCTTGGAGACAAATGTTTTAATAAGAAGAGATAAGAGGTAGGAATCCCAGGAAGAGAAAATTATGTGAATAGAGATGAAAAAGCACAAAATAAGATGTTTTTAAGCAGCGCGGAGCTTGGTTCATAGAGATGGGAAAGAAAAGATAAGTTAGACCTAGACCATAAATGAATTTGAAGAATTTAAAATTTTATTCTGTAACAATGTGGGACCTTTGAAGATTTTTGAGAAGGGGAGTGACCTGATCAGATTAATGGTTTGGAAGAAAAACCTTTGGCATGAAGCTGAAGAATAGACCAATATAGAAAGGGAGACTTTTCATGTCCTTGTTAGAAAGATTTTTAGTGTTTCCACGAGTAAAAGCAACAACTAAGAAATAGGTTCATCAGTAAAGCCTGGAAGCAGGATTACTGACATAGAAATGAGTTTCAGAGATACCATAAAGGATGAATTGTCAGGATTTAGCAACAGATACATTGACAGCTGGGAGTCAAGATTGCCCTAAAATGCTGCAGTTTCCAGTTTGCCTGGCAGCAAGGACGGTAATCCTGGTAAAAAGACAGAAAAGTCTGAAAGAGATGCTGGTAACAATAGCAAATGTTTCTGACTTTAGCACATCATACATACACCTGGCAAAGGTCTACTTTTTTAGTATCATTCCAGCTTTATAGAAAAAGAATATTGTAATTAAAAGGCACTTTGTAGATTATTTAGTTTAGCGTTTCTCAAAGTAAATTCCTCAGACTGCTACTTCTCAAAATGCTCCACGCACAAGTGGTTTTCTAACCAAATACAACAGGAAACATTGTATACTATATCTGCCTCTGGAGTTTAACGACACACATTAGTATATTAAACACCCTGAAAAACCCTGCAGCAACAAATCGTTTTTTGTTTTGTTTTGTTTAACCAAACTTCTCAAAACAATTAAGTTTCTCAGATCCTCCCTTTTAAAACAAAACTTAATATTCAGAAGCACATACTTTGGGTAAAGCTAATTTAATTCAAACTCATTATTTCATAGATTAGAAAATCGAGCCCAGAGATATTAACTGATTTTTCCAAAGCCATATGACTTTTTAGTGGCAGTCAGGACTAGAGTCTAACTTTCATGACCCTTACCCCGTGCTCCCCTCACCTCTGTAGGTTTCTAATGATGATGAAGACGATCTGTGTGTCTTTCCTAAACTAGAGGCAGCCGAGGGTTTAGGACTCACTTAGCCCAACCTGCCCTCATCCCTCACTTCCACCTCGGCAAGCAGCTCCTTCAAACCCCGGTGCTGGCGGTGAACTTCACCTCACTTTCTGCTGCTCCTTCCTACCTTTCTAGGGGAAGACAGGCTAGTTGCTGAGGGCTTGGGGACCAGTTGAGAAGAAACCTCTTGTTTCACTCTGAGCCAGAGTAGAGTTCCTAATCCACCCCTTTATGAGCCCATGTCTCTTCCTTTCAAAGTGAAGACTATCCCCTCATCCATCTTGTTGGCCTCCCTGTTCTCTGTGCAAATCCTCTTTTGTTGTTGGGGCTGTCTTCCTCCTTCACATGGAGTCTGATCCCAGCAGCCAAGGACCTGCACCTTGATGGGACTCGCAGCAACCATAGGCATGGAATTATACCTCCACCAGACCCAGCTTTCCTGAGGCAGCAACTTGGGTCATATGTCTGTTTCCCATGACACATCTCAGTAGACAGCTGCTAAGCTGAGCCATCTATAGCTGTGCACAGGGGTCCCCCCTCATCCATGGGGGATCTGTTCCAAGAGCCCCAGTGGATGCCTGAGCCCAGAGATAGTACCGAACCCTATATACGCTGTGCTTTTTCTATACGTACTTACCTACGATAAAGTTTAATTTATAAATTAGTCACAGTAAGAAATAAACCACAGTAACTAATAATAAAATAGAGCAATTATAACAATATACTGTAATAAAAGTTATGTGAATGTAGTCTCTCTCTCTTTCTCACTCAAAATATCTTCTTCTACTGTGCCCCCTTCTTGTGATGATGTGAGATGATACAATACAATACCTACGGGATGAGGCGGAGGTGAGAGATGCAGCCTTAGGCTACTGTCGACCTTCCGAGGAGAAGTCAGGAGGATCCTCTGCTTCCGGTGGTCCTGGATCATCGAGCCATGATGAAGTCAATGACTGGATGTTGGGAGCAGAAGATGTCAGTGACTAATGGGAAGGTAGTGTTTACAGCGTACATGCACTAGACAAAGGGATGATTCATGTCCAGGGAGGGATGCAGCGGGATGGCGCGGGATTTGATCATGCTACTCAGAATGGTGTGCAATTTAAAATTTAGGAATTGTTTATTTCTGCAATTTTCCATTAATATTTTTGGACCAAAGTTAACCACAGGTAACAAACCACAGAAAGCTAAACTGCAGAGGAGGGGAGATGACTGTATAAACATGGGGGGGGATGGGGAGAGGTCGAATATAACATATTTTGTTTTGCATAAAATTATACCTCGACTGGGAAAGAAAGCAGACAAGAGCACGGGAATCATCTTTGACATACGTTCTCACTGTACAGCTTCCTGCTTCTAGGGATTACCCCACAGGGGGTGAGGAGACCTAAGGGGACAAGACAACACAGATGGCGCTTGAGTAGAGCTTCCACAGGCATGTTCACATGCAGAATCCTGACTGAGTCTTACCCTTCTCAGGGAGGGCAGGTTTTAAATTATCCCCACTTTGAGGACAAGCCTGATGCTTGGCCACACAGCTAATGACTGGAGAAACTGGAACTAAAGTCTGGGTTTCCTGGCTCATGACTACTCACTATCCTCTCCCTTTAAACTCCAGATGTGTTCCCACCCCAGATCCCAAGCGCTCACCTTCGGCCTGTGGTGGGAACTGTTGGGCCTGCTTTTCATCTGCTCACTGTCCCACAGCCAGCTGGAAGAAAGGTTTCTAGTTCTCAGTGACGCAGTTCAATGTGATCACAATTAACCAGTGAGAAGAGTGAACACAGGCCCAGGTACTTGTCCATAAATATTAGGATGTTGGACGTCATCTGGTGAGCCATGGCAGCCAAAATGAAAGGTTCTTGCATAATAATGTAAGAGTATTTAAATCTGGACTGTGTGAAGCAACATGACGCACAGAAGAGAGCTGTCCTGCACTTTGCATAATGGTCATATCTGCCAATTGGCCTGTGCACTTGCTAGCTAATTATGGTAGCGGTAACTTCCTAAATGCCTGCTGGGTACCAGTCAGGGTTCTCCAGAGAAAGAACAAAAGAGATTTATTTCAAGGGATTGGCTCACGTATGTGTTGGGGCTGGACAGTCTGAAATCTGTAGGGCAGCCCAGCAGGCTCTAAGCTCAGGCAAAATTTGATGCTGTAGTCTTGATGCAGAATTTCTTCCTCTCCAGAAAACCTGTTTGGCTCTTAAAGGCCTTCAATTGACTGGATGAGACTCACCCACATTAGAGTAATCTACTTTACTTGAAGTCAACTGATCTGTAGATTTTAACCACGTCTACAAAGCACCTTCACATCCACACCTAGATCAATGTTTCATTAAATATCTGGGTGCTGCAGCCTGGCCAATGACACATAAACTAACTGTTGCTTCAGCTGATGAGGAAAAGTTTATATTTTGATCAGTTGCCCAAAGCATTAGTAATTTTATATACAAAGTTTCAAGAACTACCTTCTTACAATTTGAAGATGAAGAAGCAGTTTCTCCCACCATCAAAACATTCTTGGGTGCCACCTTGCTCTGTCACTGAAACTAAGTTTGTCCCCAAGACAACCAAAGATCATCATGAAATACTTTTCTTAGGACACATTTTCTATAGAAAGTCATTCAATTCTGAGGAGAATTGTGTTTCTACTACTCTGCCCTGATTTATACAGCTGGTCAGGCTGAGAGGAGCCTTGAAGATAACAGATAAAATAAATGTTCCAGGGAAAGAATATCCACTTCCTTTCAAGTAACTTGTTGGGGGTCCTCATCTTCTTTTTTCCAGCAAAAAAAATGTCCACCCCAATTAAATTCAGATCGATAGAACCATGGATCTCTCCTCTTGTCCCCAATTAAGTGAGAATGTACAAAGATTTTCTCTAAAGAGCTCTCACTACTTTTTTCCTCTTTTGCCTGCAAAGCCGACTACTGTGTTTGCTAGCTCTTGGCAGACCAACGTAAGGCGTCTGAGAATAGAAATGGTTAAACGTGTGTTTGGCTTCATTTTGCTGTAGGTATAGGAAATAATTATATCTTGCAGTTGGAGGTGGTGCAATTTGGCAGAGAATAGAAACTTTTAAAGGGATAATTGAAGGGCATCACCACCAATGAGCCTGTGAAGATGAAAAAGACTAATTTGGGGCTGGATTGCTCCATCAGAGAAAGACATTCAAATGATTTATGCGTGGAGATAAAGGATGGATGCCTGTGTGTATTTGCCAAAGAGCTTCTCCAATCACTTCAGACTCCCTGAATTTCCACTCTGAAGGTTAAGTTTTATGTGACTCCTTAATTAGAAAGAGAAATAATAAAGTTAACTCCCATTTATCTACATTACACACAACGGAGTATGGTGATAACAAATAACCTAAAACATCAAGAATCAGAAAATCATTTGAATTTAGTTCATTAACCCAAAAGACTTTTTGCTACACAATTTGTTTAATCGAGAAAATTTTTGGCTTGGCAAGGGTCTAGGGCTTACATATTGCTGGGACAGGAAGTTAGTTAACCCTTTCCCGATGTATCACTGAATCTTGGAAGCCACCAGATAGAGCTGGGTGATAACATTTTCTTCACGTACTGTTTAGCACCCATAAACCTACAAGGGGCAGAGATGCCTCCTGAGAGGAAAGGGACTAGGACTGCAACTCCTTCCCTAGTGTTTGAAGATATAAAAGTGGTTAGGATGGACTGGGATGGCACTGATCAAGGATGGATGGTATCAAAGGATGATATTTATTTTTTGTTTTGGTGCCTGGCTGGTATAGGGATCTAAACCCATGACCTTAGTATTATCAGCACCATGCTTTAACCAATATGGAAAGAATGATAAAGGATCAAGAGGAAATCTACTGTAAAAGATGGTGAGTCCAGACTGGTGACAAGTACTGTACCAGTGTCTAGATTGTTGGTGGGGAGTGTTGGTTCTGGAATAAACTATGACTAATGGTAGAACCTCTTCCTGCTGACTCAACTTGACATTATGATTGTGCTTTGAGGAAAACCATGGATGTGTGAGAAAAAGAATTCTATCACTAAAGATTTTTACTTTTTGGAAGTCTAAACTTTTTTGCTTTGGGATGCTCATGACTAATAATAATACAGAGAGGTATTTTCCTCCAACATTGAAGACATTGTTGGGTGAATTGGCAAGTGGAAAATATGGGAACTGACAGTGGTGGCAAATGAAACAGCCAGATTAGACCTGGAGGAGATGGTTGCCTAATTAGACCCAACACAGCATAGTAAGATGGGAGGCATATCCAACACAACTAAGTAAGTTCAGTCCAGCCTTGAAGGAATGAGGCAAAATTCCTGCCTTCTGGGAGCATTATGGTTCTTGGATGAGTTTAAGTATTCTTAAGAGGCCTTGAATATTTAGGAGAAAAACTGTATTTGTTATCCATTGCCATGTAACAAATTACCCCCAAATTTAGCAGCTTAAAACAACATGCATTTGTCATCTCACATTTTCTGTGAGTCAGGAATCCAGGAGGGACTTAGCTGGGCGGTTCTGGCTCAGAGTCTCACACCAGGTTGCAGGCAACCTGTTGACTGGAGATGCTGTCACCTGCAGGCTGGAGGAAGATCATCCTCTGAGAATACTTGTGTGGTTGTTGGCAGACCTCAGCTTCTTACCATATGGACCTCTCGTAGTCCTGGTCAGTTTAGGAGGCTATAACAGAATACTGTAAACTGAGTGACTTATAAGCAACATGAATGTATTTATCACAGTTCTGGAGCCTGGAAATCTGAGATAAGGGTACCAACATTGTCAGGTTCTGGTGAGAGCTCTCCCCTGGGTTGCAGACTGCTGACTTCTCATTGTATCCTCATGTGGTGAAAAGAGAGTGAGCCAGCTCTCTGGCCTCTTCTTATAAGGGCATGAATCTCATTCATGAGGGTTCCACCCTCGTGACGTAATTACCTTACAAAGGCCCCACTACAAAACGATCACTTCGAAGTTAGTGTTTCGACATATAAGTTTTGGGGGAACATTCAGGCCACCGCACCGCCTGGGTGTCCTCACAACATGGCGGCTGTCTTCCCTCAGAGTGAGTGATCCAAGAGAAACATAGTGAGAGAAATCAAGACAGAAATCATAGTGTCTTTTTTTTTTTTTAATTTAAATTTTAATTTTTTTGTCTTTTGTCTTTTTCCTTGTCCGGCAACGGATCGCAACCCTCAGTGTTGCCCCCGTACCGGACCGGGGACCGGCAACGGGACCGCAACCCTCAGTGTTGCTCTCGCGCCTCACTCAGCCAGTGAGCGGGAACCGGTCTGTATGTGGGATCCGAACCCTCGGGCGGGAGCGCCGCCGCGCTTCCCAAGCGGCGCATTTATCCAGTGCGCCACCGGGCCGGCCCCATAGTGTCTTTTATAAGAGTCTGAGAAGTGGCATATCATCACTCCTGCCATACTCTTTTTTTTTTTTCCTTTTTGTCTTTTTTTACTGACCGGCAACAGGATTGCAACCCTCGCTGTCGCGCCCGCACCGTGCTCAGCCAGTGAGCAGGAACCGGTCTCCACATGGGATCCGAACCCTCAGCGGGAGCACCGCTGCACTCCCAAGCGGCGCACTCTCCAGTGCGCCACCGGGCCGGCCCACTCCTGCCATACTCTGTTGGTAATGTAGACCATGCTGGTTCATGGTGGGAAGGGACTACACAGGCTGTGAACACTAGGAGGCGGAGGGCACTGGGGGCATCTGAGAGGCTAGCCACATCAACACTGGATATACTAATAACTTAGCTGTCGGGAACGCAAGGCCAACAGGAAGGCAGAGATTTTTGTGTGTCTGGTTGTTAGCACTTAAAACAGGACCTGCCACATAGTAGATGCCCAGGTAATATTAAATGAATAAATGAATTTTAATATTAAAGGAACTGTAACCTTATCTTGCAGCCACAGGATGATAAGGTGTGGGCATTGGGTTCCATTTGTCTTCCTTATTATATTTTGCTTAAGATTTAATTGATTTGCATATGGCCACTGACCATAAGGGAAGGCAATCTCCCTTCCTTTAGTGGAAAAGAAAATTAGATCAAGGGTATAACGTTAGCTAGATAAAATTCACTTCTCCAAATATCGCACTTTGGTTTGCCTAGTTCTCTAGAATCATCAATAACTGGCTAATTTTTGAGAAAACAGTCTGTCACTAGGGCCTATTCTGAAGCAAATTAGCAAGTAAATCAGGTATAGATTTTTAGTATGACCTGACACCTGAGACTCAAATAATCAGTGCTTAACAGCTAGACTTGGCCACTTCTTCTGCCATATAATAAAACTCTCAGATTTACTTCACCGTGAAACTGGACTAACAGAGCATGTCAGACAAAGAACTAAGATGACTCCTTGGGGGGACAAACCATTCAAGGTTCAAAGTCAATATTATATTAGTCAGGGTTCTCCAGTGAAACAGAACCAATAGCTTAGGATAGATAGATAAATGAAAGAGAGAGAGAGAGAGAGAGAGAGAGAGAGAGAGAGAGAGAGAGAAAGAGAGAGAAGGAGATTTATTAAGAGGAATTAGCTCACACAATTATGGAGGCTGAGAAGTTCCACGGTCTGCCATCTGTGAGCTGGAGACCCAGGAGAGCCAGTGGTGTAATTCAGCCCAAAAGTCTGAGAACCAGGGTAGCCAGTGGTGTATGTAAATCCCAATCCAAAGGCAGGAAAAAATAAAGTGAGCTGTCCAAGCTCAAGCAGTGAGCCAGTAAAAAGGAGCAAATTCCTCCCTCCTCAGCCTTTTGTTCTGTTCAGGCCTTCAATGGATTGCATGATGCCCACCCACATTGGGGAGGGCCATCTACTTTACTGAGAACACAAAATCAAATGCTAATTTAATCCAGAAATACCCACGCAGACACACCCAGAAGCAGTATTTAATCTGGGCATCCTGTGGCCTAGTCAAGTTGACACATAGAAGTAACCATCACATATATTAATAATTATAATTGATACTATGATTTTAGTACCTAATTACAGCCATGTGCTTTTCCTCAATTTTCACATACAATAGTCATGGGGTATCTACCTAGCTCACTTTAATTCTCTTTTCCTGAGAACCATCCTCATCCAGAAGGTCCTATAACCATGCTACTACTACAAGACTCTACCTCCCAGGTCAAGTTGATTGAATTAGGGGGTGGTCACTTGACCAAAAAAAGGCTAATCAGATTCTACTTTCTGTATGTTTAGAATTGGGATCTAGAGCCAGTATATCAGTCATGTGAACAGAGGAGTGGTCATCTTCTGCATGTGCAAGAGAGATGAGAAATGGAGAGAGAGATTATCGACTTTGGTACTTGCTTGCCAGATTGTTCTAGACTTTATTGAAACTTATCTACCCTTGGGATCCATGAGATACCTCAGTATCCTTCCAAAAAAATTCTTTTTTGCTGCATAAGCTAGTTCATATTGGATTTGCTTCCTGTATCAAACCTGTCTTATGGACGAGAACATTGAGAAGTTAAGTAACTTGCACAGGCCACTGGTTTATGAAGATGCAGGAGAGCTAAGTTTAAACCAATATCATGTTGACTCTCAAGCCTGCCATCCATCTCCTGTATCACCAGAAGAAGGTGTTTCCCTTTCTCAGCTGTCCCAGGAAGTTCACAACCCCGTAAAATTAATTGTGGCCATATGACTTGCTTTGGTGGATGAAATATAAGCAGAGGTTACGTGATTCATTCTTCAAGGAGACATTGACTGCTAGTGCTTACCTGTCCATCCCACTCCCGCTCAGCAGCCCTGAGGGCATCACAGCATGGAGGAACTGTAAGATCAAGGAAGCATGAAGTGCTGAGCTGACACGTGGAGGACACTGGTCTGGGAAACCACCTGAACTGTGAGTGGCCTTTTTTAAGTCACTGAAATTTTGAGTGTCTGTGCAGCATAACCTGTCATAATCCAGTATATTCAATTAGCCACACCTTCTGCTTTGGGCCTTCTTCTGCGCTTGATTTCACATCAAACCAGTTCCCACTTCCCCTGCTCTCAAAGCTATTATTTCAGTAGTATATAATTGCATAACAAACCACTCCAAACTTAAAACCACAGTGAATTACTATTTCTCATGATTCTGTGGGTTGACAGGGCTTAGCTGATGGCTCATCTGTTCCACGTGGGCTAGCAGAAGGTCACACATGTGGCTGTGTTTGCCTGGGAGCCTGGCTGGGGCTGGAAGGTGTAAGATGACCTTCCATCTTTGGGGTCCTCTCTCCATATGGCCTCTCATCATTCGGAAGTCTAGCTCAAGCTTCTTCACAACATGGAGCTTACCAAGAGGGCAAGCCTAAACTTTCAAGTGCTGATCAAACACTCTGTCTGCAGCATGTTTGCTACCAGCTAAAGCAAGCCCCATGGCCAAGCCTGGACCACACAAGGGCATGAATTCCAGAAGGCATGGTTCTTAGGGGACCACTAATATAACAGTTTATGATTGCCATTAATTAAATATTAACAACAAGTATTCACTGTTTTAAAGGTGTTTCATATTTATTATCTCTTTTTGTTTAACAATAACCCTTGAGGAGCAAATAAATGCCACCCATATTTTACAAAGAAGCAGACTAGGGCTTAGCAATCTGGACACCTAAAATCACACGACTTCAATGGCAGAACTGAAACTTGAACTCAGGTCTTCTTACTGCAAGTCCTGTGTTTTTCTACCATATCACAGTTGCTGCTGGCCAGCAATATCTGTGTTATCTAGCTATGATTTCCATACTTGATCTTTCCAGATTTTGAAAATTTCTTGACAATTAAACAAAAAAATCATCCATTGAAACCATCCACTTTTCTAGAGTTTACATTATTTATTGTTAATGTTTTTTGTTTCTATTTTTGTGTTTTTAAATATTTAGTTATTTATTTATTTTTCTTATATTATCTGTTTTTGTTTTTTTGGGGGAAAATGTACCTAATTTTCAAAGACTTTGATAAAAATCTTGTAACAGAGCTATTAGCAATGTTTGCTTATTGTAAAGCAAGCCCCAACTAAGCCAGGATGGCTGTTGGAAGTACACACCTTACGTCAAACCCCGAAAGGGGATATATTTATGTGGTTTCCAAATTTCCTTTGAGGAGCAAGAGCTTTACTGAATGACAAAGATTTTCATCCCCAAACTTCCAGGCCCAAAGCTCCTTAAGGCATTTACACCACTGCAAATGTTAATACAAACAGGACTTGGATCACAAAGGTAGAGTTGGGATGAGGGGCTTATAAATTAAAGTTTACACTGAGAAAGTATCTGAAGTTACCGCCATTATTGCTTACAATTCCTGGCTGCTTGAGAACAAATCACAAGGAGATTAGAATCAGATCTGGCTCAGAAGTGCTACCTGTGGGCTTGTCGCCATGGTAGTCAGTGGCTGAGGAACAGACATCCAGGAGAGCCACAGCCTCTGCTGCTGTTATGGGCTGGAAACTGCCACCAGGTCCTCCGCAGACGAGGCACTCCACTGGGGAATGGACTCTGCCGTGTCCTGTCATCTGGTCCCATACTCTCGGCCCCCAGCCTCCAGGTGACGCTTTTCATTAGGAACCTCAGCTGCCTGGGTCTTTGATCCATTTTTTCTACCTCCCTTGTCACTTTCCTGGTATGGAGAGAAATGAGGAAAAGTTCAAATGCACAACTTAACACCTCTGAACCCACCTCTTGTAGAGTGCGCATGGAAGAAGCTTTTGCTTTAAGCAATCTCAGGCTTTGTGCTCAACTGCCTTCTTCGATGCCCCATCTCATAACATCCTAATTTCACAAGAGTGAATCTTCGTTATAAGGCAAGGGGCATTAGAAAAATAAGTCAGTCTGACCCTGGGAGCTTAGTGAAATTGTAGTACATGGTTACCAGGTGAGGAAATACTCTTCTAAACCGGCTTGAAGTTGGAGCAACCAACACTCCCATCTCAGGGCCCTGGGTGTCCCCATCAGGATGTCACATACTTTATTTTGTATCCTATAGTACTCGTTTAACACATACTGATATTTGGGTAGAGTAAGACCAAAGAAGACAGCAAATCTTGTACCAAGGAATTCACATGCTAAAAGAAAGAACGAGCACCTGGGTAAACTGAATTAATAACTAAAGCTTTGCATCAGTTGTGGTGCCAAGAGTTTAAACTTGCCTGCAAGTGATCTATTACTACAGTTAACTTTAAGGATGACAAAAGATTTCAATTGCCTTGGACTCTCAAAAAATTCTAGGACTCAGAGGAAATTTGTCAAGTCTTCTGTCTTCATATGGGATTATGTTATACTATACTTTTCCAGAAGAGTATATGAGGAGAGATTTTCAGAATACTTAACAGGTATAGCACGGGTCCTGAGCAATCGGAACAGATACTGACCATCCCTGTGCATATCAAAAGAACATCAGCTGTGAGTATATTTCAAATTATCGCAAAAGCTCAATCCAATGTTAGCAAGACCCATGTCAGAAATTCTTCCGTGTGTCAAGACACACTCCTTCTTAACAGTAGTTCAAGGCCTTCCTCCTCTGCCTCCAGTCACAAGTAGCAAGGTGGCCTACAGGCTCACCACTGTGATTGTTAGAGTCAGGGATTAAGGTTTAGCATGAATAATGAGTGGTTTCCTGAAGGTATCTCCTAGAAATGTTTTCCCTTAAAGTTATAGGACTTCTCCCCCCACCTTCCCCCACCCCATCCATTTTTGGGACTCTCTGATTTCCCTGGCTCTTTCTATTTTTCATCATATTGCTTATATTGTCCAGCAAAGTGATCCTCTCTCTGTCTTATCTTTTAAAAAATTATTCTAGCTCTTTTATTCTGTTTGTTTGCCACAGTGCCTAGTACATGTGTAGAAGAGAAGTTTTTAAAATATTAGAATAAATCTTAGGAAGATTTCTTGTTTATGACCTGCTAGAATTTTAAATTGAAAAAATTAGTTACCAGTGTCACCTGGGTTCCAACTCTATCCAAAGTCTCTGTGTAGACACCAGAGCACTGACTGCTAGCATGTTTATGCCTTCACTGCAGTCGAAGCCCCAAGCGCAAGCACATTAACACTGCGATCTGTTTGGAAGCTGAAGGCGGCCTGGTTCCCCATGCAGCCTATCCCTGCCTTCTTAAGTCAAAGCCCAGCATGCAAATCACTGTAGTCCCTGTCCTCCTCCACTCTCTCAATCCCATGCTGAGTTTTTCCCTTTTGTCTGACCTATGGCCAGATCAGAAGACCGATGGCCAGGTCAGAAGACCTATGGCCAGGTCAGAAGATCTGCGGCCATGGCTCCCTCCCTCTACAACCCATCACTTTTTCCAACAATCTTGCCTTAACTAAAGCACAGAGCTCTCTGTAAGACAGCACTTTTTTTTGCCAATGCATTATGGTCAGGGTAGGGTTGGTTTTCACTTGGGTCCCCAATATCACTCCTAAATCACTAACCCTCCACTCTTGTGTAAAAGAACTTATTCCTTAAAGGCTCATACCATTGGACTAAATCACCCCATCATTACCTTTTACTATAATTTAAAGACTCCTAGCCATTTTCATGGTCCCTCAGTGTGTCTCCTCCATGTGTCAGCATTCTCAGGTCTCCCAGTCCATAGTCCCTGTGCTGCTTTTACCCTGGCAACTGTGACAACAAATTATAATTATGGGTGTACTTACCGGTCTATGGTATCCCTGGATTTTGAGCCCCTTGAAAGCAGAGAGTGTCATTTGTCTCTGTGCCTCAGGGTCTGGTGTAGTGCTGGGCATACAGTAGGCACTCGGTAATGTTTCCTTAATGAGTGAATAAAGGTCAGTTTCTAGGAGCTACATTTTATATTTTCTCAGATTCTTAAAGTAATTTTCCTCCCTGTCATATTCACAAGCACATGCACATTAGAAGGAAAGAGTCAAAGAGGAATTGTGTGCTGAGGGACCCTCCCCCTTAGGGATTATTTTATTTTATTTATTTTATTGATGGCTGGCTGGTATAGGGATCGAACTCTGGACTATGCTCTAACCAACTGAGCAACTGGCCAGCTGTGAAAAGTCATTTTATATTAAACTGAACACTACCCTAGGGAACAGCTGATAGATACACTTAATTTAATAGGTCATTTAGTCTCACTTTTTTGATTCCATTAAACTGTCTATTGGACCAGATTGAAATACAGAAAATGCTTGTCTCTAAAGCTCTGATGTGGAAGTTATAAAAGGTCAAATTAAGGCAAAAGCATCCATCTGACAGTTGGCTTAGGTTCAGAGGTAATGGAAAACCAGAAAGAATATAATTTTAATTGTCTTCTTGGCAAAGGAAGCAAGACTGGGAGTAGGAAGACGACAAAATATGAAAATTTAAAATGCTGGAGGAAAGACTGATCACTGATCTGGAGCAGGTTTGATTAAGCCTTAATTCGTTTATAAAGAGAAGAGAAACATCAGTTTTGAACAGACCCCAAGGTCACGTAGGAGGCAACACAAACAGTTTTCAGTCCTCTAAAACATTCATAAAACCGGGCCGGCCCAGTGGCACACTGCTACAGTGCGCCGCTTGGGAAGCGCGGCGGCCCTCCCGCCGAGGGTTCGGATCCCACATGCAGAACGGTTCCCGCTCACTGGCTGAGCGAGGTGCGGGTACAGCACCGAGGTTTGCGATCCCGTTGCCGGTCCCCGGCCCGGTACGGGCGTGACACTGAGGGTTGCGATCCGTTGCCGGACACGAAAAAAAGACAAAAAAAAGGAAAAAAAAAAAAAAAAAGAAAAAAAAAAAAAAAAGATTCATAAAACCAATATTAAATCCTTGGCATCCAGTTTTTTTTTTGTTTTT
>NW_007732073.1:69183-87762 GCF_000696425.1 Galeopterus variegatus | reverse complement strand
CCCCCCGGTTTTTTTGTGTATGTGTACGTGGGTGAATTAATTTGTTTGTTTTTTTTTTAGCTCCCACCAATGAGTGAGATCTGCCATATGACCCAGCTATCCTACTGCTGGGAATATATCCAAAGGAATGGAAATCATCAAGTCGAAGGTATACCTGTTCCCCAATGTTCATTGCAGCACTCTTTACAATAGCCAAGAGTTGGAATCAGCCCAAATGTCCATCATCGGATGAGTGGATATGGAAAATGTGGTATATCTACACAATGGAATACTACTCAGCTATAAAAACGAATGAAATACTGCCATTTGCAACAACATGGATGGACCTTGAGAGAATAATATTGAGTGAAACGAGTCAGGCAGAGAAAAAGAAATTCCACATGTTCTCACTTGGTGGGAGCTAAAAAAAAAACAAACAAATTAATTCACCCACATACACACACACAAAAAACCGGGGGGGGTGGGGAAGAAGACATAACAACTATACTTTCATGAAGTTGTTACAACAAGCAAACGGAAAGGACATTCTTGGGGGGGAGGGGAGAGAGGGAGGAGGGAGGGAGGTGTCGGTGATTGGCCATAATAATCATATACAGTGTATATTGACAAAATAAAAATTTAACGAAAAAAAAATAAAATAAAATAAAATTTAAAAAAAAAGAAAAATAGAAGGAAAGAGTAATCAGATATTGCCAATTGTTTTAGAGAAAATTGGCAAAAGCCAAGCAAAATAAGATTTAGTATTCCATCTGTTATAAATAGCCACCTCGGTCATTCATTATGCCCCTGGGAAAGGTCAATAAAGTTCATGTTTATAATTAAGTGATTATGACGAGGGAACTTAGAGCTGTATCATATAGCAATGATTTTTTTTTAAACTTGAAAGTTTATTAAGGTGAAGAGTCAACTCAGGGAGAACTGACTATTGTCTTCAAATATGTGAAACTCTGTCCTATAAAAGAGGAACATAGGCTGGTGTTGCATGGCTCTAAGAAAAACAACTAGAATCAATGGGAAGAACTTTAAAAGACGACAAGATTTAGGCCAAGATAAGAAAGAATTTACTAACAACAGTTGGCAAGAGATAGAAGGGTCCTTCGGAAGATGTGAGGTTCTACCTGCTTGGGAATGTTAAAATAGATTTACAAGTCCCCAGATCATCACTTCTGAATGCTGTGGAGCGGAGCCAACACTGGGAGTCCCGTGGAACTCTGAGTTCTATCAGTGTGTATTTAGGACAGAAAAAAAATAACCTTAGGAGAGAACTAGAAAATGGGGCACTAGCTATTCGTCTCCTGCCCCAAACTGTAGATAGGGCCCCCATGAAAGTTTGGACTGAAAAAAAGAGGAATCAAGTTAGAGTAATTAACAACAGAGTGGCAACTGCAGAGACTTTTATGTAGAGATTTCAAAATGCTTTGTAATATGCTCCATTTTCTCTCTGACAGAGGAGAAAACTAAAATTATCAAAATTATAAATTGTCTATACATGAATCTAGAAAGCAAATAAGGAGACCAAAGACTTAGTTTAAAACTGTATATATACTGGCCAGCCATTGGGAAAAAAACAAAAGAACTTCAAAACTGTATGTACTTTCTACAGACATTGTCAGGCTCAATTTCTCATTCCTTTGGTCCCACATTCACTAATACTGACATTATAAGCTCACAGGGTCAAGTGTTGAATTCTTTCTCTGTTCCTCTTTTTCCTCCTCCTCCTCTTTGTCCTCCATGCTACATTCTTCCATGATGTCTCCATCAGCAAAACAGATAATCCTTTTGGGAGTAGTCTTTTTGGAAGGTCCTCTCCTCTCTAGTTCTAACTGCTGGAAACTGTCTTTCTTCATAAGGAAACAAAACAACTAGTAAATTAAAAACAGGATGCCTTAGGGCAAGTTGCCCAGGGCAGTGTTTATATAGCTCAGAGGTGTCTAGTTATTTTCAATGGATGGTAGAGACAGAGGGTTCAGAGGTAAACCACAGCCCTGATCTCACCAATACTTCAAATCCAATAAAGGATGTTCAGTTCTGTACCAAAATGGAAGAGACTTAACTAGTAATGAAAATGTGAACTTTGGGTCTTCAAAGAAAAAAATTCAGCAGGGTTTTCTTACCCCTTATTAAGTACAAAATCCACAACTGCTAGTAGGAAGCAGCCATTGCCCTGCAGAAGTTTTTCAATCACTTCAATAAATATAGAGAGGCAACATAGGAAGTGGTTAATAGTACAGATTTTGTACAGAAAGGAGAAAATATCTGCAAAGTATAAAATCAGTAAAGGGCTTATTTTCAGAATATATAAAGAACTATTACAACTCAAAGGGTAAAAAACAAACAACTAAATTAAAATACAGGCAAAAGATTTGAATATACACTTTACCAAAGAAGGTTTACAGATGGCAAACAAACACATGAAAAGATGTTCAATATCATTAGTCATTATGGAAGTAAAATTGAAACCATCATGAGTTATCTTAACATACCCACTAGAATGGATAAAATTAAAAAGACTAATGACACCAGTTGTTGGGGAGGATGCGAAACAACTGGAACTCTCATACATTGCTAATGGGAAGGAAAAGTGTACAGCCACTTTGGAAAACAGTTCAGCAGTTTCTTAAAATTTAACCACACACTTATTATACAGTCTTCTAATTCTACCCCTAGATATTTAACTAAGAGTACAAAAACATATGTCTTCTTAAGGATTTGTATATTTATGGTCATAGCAGTTTTATTTGTGAGAGCCTCAAACTGGAAACAATTAAAATGTTCATCAGCTGGTGAATGGATAAGTAAAATCTATTTGGTATATCTATTGAGCAGAATACTACTCAACAATTAAAAGTAATAGACAGCTAGTATTTGCAACACCATGAGTGACTCTCAAAAGCATTATGCTAAGTGAAAGGATCCAGATACTACCTAGTATATGGTTCCATTTATGTGAAGTTTTAGAACAGGCAAAATTACAGTAGTAGAAAACAGATCAGTGTTTGCTAGAGGTGAGGGGTAAGGGGAAGAGATTAACTACAAAGGGACAAAAGGAAACTTTTTGGGATGATGGAAAATTTCTAATAGATCATAATTATAGTGGTGGTTACTAGACTGCATACATTTGTCAAAACAAATCAAAATCTACAGTTAAAATTCATTAATTTTAGGGGCCAGCCCGGTGGCGCACTGCTACAGTGCGCCGCTTGGGAAGCGCGGCGGTGCTCCCACCGAGGGTTCGGATCCCACATGCAGGCCGGCCGCTCACTGGCTGAGCGAGGGGCGGGCGCGGCGCCGGGGGTTGCGATCCCGTTGCCGGTCCCGGTCCGGTGCGGGCGCGACACTGAGGGTTGCGATCTGTTGCCGGTCACGAAAAAAGACAAAAAAAGGAAAAAAAAAAAAAATTCATTAATTTTATTGTATTTAAATTATATCTCAATAAAGCCGAAAAGATTTGGAGCCAGACTGCCTAGATTTAAAGCTCTATTATTTAATATCCCTGTGCCTAGGTTTTCTCATCTACAAAAATAATTATATCGAATGATATAGTACCAACCTTATAAAATTGTTATGAGGAGTAAATGAGAAAAGACAAATGAAGGAGGTAGAACAATTCTTAGCAAATAGTAATGTTTAATGAAAGTTGCTATTATTCAGTAACTATCATTTACTTAACAGTGTGTATATCAGGCACTGTTCTAATATTGTAAACACACTTATTGTCTTAGTTAATACCTAATATATTTTGAGATTATACCAGCAGATATGGCACACTGAGCTGACATGGAATAATTCTCCTTCCTGTTCCAAACACACAGAAATTCTGGATAAAGTTAAACAAACAAAAACATTAAATCATAGCTGCACTGTGAAAATAAGAAAAAGAGAGACAGAGAGATAACGAACAAAGAAGGAAGGAAGGAAAGAAAGAAAAAGAAAGTGACAAAGGCATGAAGGGCAGCCTAGGTGTCAGAACAAGAGAGAACACGGCACCAGTGCACCTGTGTGAGCTGAAGCTGAGGCTTCGGAACCAGATGCAGGCCTCGGGGCTGGAGGCTTAACACCACACAGAGAGGAGAGTCCAAACCACAGATCCCATGAATATGGGGAGCTGAAATGAAGATACCTGCATAAAACTAAGATAATAAAGTACTATCTTATCTATAAAGTATGGACTAGAAAAGCTACTCTTGGCTTGCAAAAGTAGCAAAGTAATTTGCCATCTCCTGGCAACATAGGTAGACATGGTCACCTGAAAAAAATTGGAACTCTGGGCCGGCCCGGTGGCGCACTGGAGAGTGCACCGCTTGGGAGCACGGCGGCACTCCCACCGAGGGTTCGGATCCCATGTGGAGACTGGTTCCCGCTCACTGGCTGAGTGCGGTGCGGGCGCAACACCGAGGGTTGCGGTCCCGTTACCGGTCAGTAAAAAAGACAAAAAAGGGAAGAAAAAAAAAAATTGGAACTCCAGGCCAGTACCACATGCTGGTGTGGGGCCCAAATTCATAGTTCTTAAATAATCTGAGGACCTAAAACAAGGCTGAGTGACATAAAGGCAGTGTAACCCCCAGAATTCTGTCAGGTGCAAAAACAAAACCACCTTGGAGGGATACTTCAGCAAGACAGGGTATGCTAAGTCTCCACTAAAAACAATCTTGATGAAGATGTGCTTATTGCAAAAACTTACAAACCACACGAAGAAACTATCCATCACGGCAAGGGTTGAAAGGATGAAAAAATCGGGAGAGCCTTCATCCAAACTGGAAATAATAGAACAGGAAATTTTAAAATGAATATGTTTAATATATTCAAACATATAAAGAAAGCAAAATGTAATATCCAAAAGGACCAGGTTGATATGAAAAATAACTGAACAGAAATTCTAGAAATGAATATGTAGTCGACATAGAGTAGGTTAGATACAGATTAAAAATAGTGAAGAAATTTGAGGAATGCTCTCATAATACAGTGTAAAGATAGCTATGTTTAACATGAGAGAAAACTTATAAGACATAAATGATAGATGAGAAAGTTCCACACATAACTAAGGGGAGTTTCAGAGGAAGTGAATGAAACAACATGTAAAGATAGCTATGTTTAACATGAGAGAAAACTTATAAGACATAAATGATAGATGAGAAAATTCCACACATAACTAAGGGGAGTTTCAGAGGAAGTGAATGAAACAACAGGGGAGATAATGTCTGAAGAGGTAATGGCCATGAATTTTCCATAACTGAAGAAAGACTCAAGTCTGAGAAACATACAGAATACTGAGAGGGATAAGAAAAAATTAAATTAAACCTAGATCATGAAAACTACAGAAAAAAATTTAAATTTACAGTAGAGAAGGCAGATTATTCATAAAGGTGTAATGATTAGACCAATGGCCAACTTCAAATCAGCAACAATGGAGACTGGAAGCCAATGGATAATTGTTAAAAAGAATTCAATACCCAGCTAAACAGTAATCGAGAGGGAGAAAAATAATAATATTTTTAGACTTATAAAAACTGAGACTTAACTATTCCAGTATCTTCATTGAAAGATTAGTAATGTAAGACTGTATATCAACAAGAAGGAAACTGAACCCAGAGGTAAGAGTAAGCCGGAAGCAGCAGAAGCAAATAAATTAGTAGACAGGCTGACAAATCTTAGTATGTATTGACTCAGTATTTTAGTGGGGATGGTATAAAGACAAAGCAGTACTGAATATAAAACAATAACAGAAAATATGAGGAGATGGCCTCTTCTAAGCATTGTTTTGCAATAGATTGCGTAGGGTAGGTTGTTAAGTACGCACATTAACAATTTAAAGGTAGCGAGGAAACTAATGAAATTAGAAGGGATAGCTTCAAAACCAGTAGGAGAAAAGAAACAATAAATCGGACAGAAGGCAAGAAAGAGGAGAGAAAGAGAGCAAAGAAAAATCATGGTCAATAGAAACACTAAATAAAATATTAACAATAATTCCAAATAAATCAGTAATCATAATAAATGTAAATAGATTGTCTGCCATCTATTAAAATGAAGACTGGCATATTGAACTTAAAAAATGTTTTATGGGTAATACAAACATGATTGAATACATGCAAATCTTATTGGTACAATGCTGAGTTTAGGCCATTGTCAAAGGTCAGAGTTGCAAAAGGCCTGTCAGGGGTTAAATTTGTCATTCACAGCAAGGTGATGTGACACCTGCCCTGTTCAGGGACCTCTGAGGAGAAGTGAATGATTTACATGGTTTTCCCTGACTTAGTGTATCACAGAAAAGCCTCAGTAAAAAATAGGAGGTGTTACCATTTAGATTCTGATGCCAAAGAGCAGCAAAAAAATACCCATTTAATTTGGTATTTAAGAACAATATGTTAAACATATACTATTGTAAAAGTAAATATTATCAGTGCCTTAAGAAATAAAACACATTCTACAACAAAAATCAAAAGATAATAAAAACATTTTCAAAAAGCAACTCACGTTAATTCCTGTATTTTTCTTTCTTTGCTTTATTTAGTTATGTTTGGTGTTGAAAGCAGTAGAAAGTTAGGTCCTGGAAGTTGTTCAATAGATGATAAATTAATACAGCTAAGTTGAGGCTGTACAGAGCCCATGACTATGCTGACACGGAAGGGTTCTCTGGCGTGTGTGTTAGAGGGGGGAGCATGTTTGAGTTGTAGGAAGGTCTGCTATAGTTTACACATTCAACACAATAGATGATAAATTAATACAGCTAAGTTGAGGCTGTACAGAGCCCATGACTATGCTGACATGGAAGGGTTCTCTGGCGTGTGTGTTAGAGGGGGGAGCATGTTTGAGTTGTAGGAAGGTCTGCTATAGTTTACACATTCAACATGGACTAAACCCGGTGGCTCTCAAACTTGTCTTCATATTAGAATCATCTGGGGGGTCTTTTAAAAACTTCCAAAGACAGGTCACACCCTAGACCACTTAGGTCACAATCTCGGGGGATGGGACAGAGGCGTCAGTATTTTTGAGGTTGCTCAGGTGATCCCAATATGCAGGCAGGTTTGGGGACCAGTGCCCTAGGAGGGTGGGAAAAGAAGTTGAAACAGAAGAGGCTTTTGATTTAGTGACTTGGTGTATGGCAGAAAACTCAAACATCAGCTAGTTCCAAGACACCTTGTCTCCATTTTTCCAAGAGTGTTTCTTGCTTTTTACTTTCTGAGCTCTCCTCTGCCCCACACCAAGCTAAAAAACTTAAATATCAAAAGTTTAAAAATAAGGCCTACTGGTGTCATTATAGTTGATTTACTCCTCTCAAGACCATCCGAAGTCATGTATTTCCAAACCAAATGAAACATACACACACAGCCCCATCCCCCACACACCTTACTCACCCCTATTATTTTAGACTGATATCTGTTGGCTTGCTGAAGAAAATACTAGTCTCCGTTCTCATAACAGTGTTGTGCATTAAATAAACAAATACATCTTTTAATTCAGAGGGTTCCTGGCAGCAGGGGGTGGGGGTGTGTGAAGAGAGAGACCTGGCTCACAGATGATTTAGTGAATGTTTTTCTGCCACCTAATGGGCATTCTAGAATATGCTATGCAAAATTCATCTTTGAAATCACAGTGCCTGTCATATAGAGACAGCTCAATAGTGAACAGTTATAATCTACTTATTTTTATTTACAAAAACCTTGGGAGCATTGCCAACTTCACACCAAGTGCCTAGACATGGATGTTTTGTAAGTGTCTTTCAGTGAATCAGATACTCCCTGCTACAAGCTTTTTACCTCAGTTTAATTCTTATGAGCACTTCCACTTTTTGTTTCTTAAAAATCCCAAATCTTGTTTATCAAGAACAGTTCCAAAGTATATAATGTAATTAAGGGACCATATATTCTCTCTGACCTTTCAATATTGGAGTGCCTCAGGGCTCAGTGATTGACCTGTTTTTCTAGTTACTCTCTTGATGATCTCCTTTGGCCCTATGGCTTTAAATACTCATAGATCCAACTGCCTATTTGCTCTCTCTTGTTTGATGCCTAATAAACATCTCTATCATAATTTAGCTAATGCTTTCAGTGCCTCACCCTCCCCCCACCCCTGCCAACACACATGCACACACACATATCCACATCTCCTCTGCTGGAAGCTTCCCGTCTCAGCAGGTGGCAACTCTATTCTTCCAGTTGCTCAGGCCAAAAACACTGGAATCATTCTGGATTCATCTCCTTTCATCACAACTCACATTAAATGTCAGGAAATTCTCCGGATTATTTCCAGAATGACAATACTTCCTACTACTCACTGCCACCACCCTGGTCTAAGCCTTGTCTCACCTGGATTATTGCAGTGGCCTCCTAACTGGCCCGCTAAAGTCTACACTCAAAAAGCAGTCAGAATCGTTAAATCATAAGTCAGATCATGTCACTTCTCTGCTTAAAACTCACCAGTGAGTTCTTATGTCACCCAGAATAAAAGCCAAAGTCCTCACAATGGCCCGCGAGGCCATACATCTGACCTCCGCAACTTTTCTTTTTTCTTTTTTTTGTCTTTTTCCGTGTCCGGCAACGGATCGCAACCCTCAGTGTTGCCCCCGTACCGAACCGGGGACCGGCAACGGGATCGCAACCCTCGGCGTTGCTCCCGCGCCTCGCTCAGCCAGTGAGCAGGAACCGGTCTATATGTGGGATCCGAACCCTCGGGCGGGAGCGCCGCCGCGCTTCCCAAGCGGCGCACTATCAAGTGCGCCACCGGGCCGGCCCATCCGCGACTTTTCTGACCCTGTTTTTTAGTACTCTCCCCCACTGACATCAATGCCACCACACTGGCCTTCTTACCACAGTCCCTTGACCGCACCAGCACTCTCCGCAGAGACCTGTGTGCTGCTGGCTGCTCTCCAGTTTTTTCTTCCCTTAGTCTTTGTTCCCTGCTTACTTCCAGTCTTTAACTCAAATAGAGCCTACCCTGAGCTCCTGTCTCCGTCAAAGCAACGTCACCATTTCCTTCACCGCAATTCAACATCTTATCTCCTGTTTTATTTTTTCTCCCACATTTACCAACTTTTGTCTCCCTGTCCCTTCCCTCCCTGGCCCCCCTTAGAAGAGTGGGAGTGGTTTCTACCTGTACATTCTCTGCTGTACCGTCTGCCTCTACTCACAGCTGGAATTCAGAGTTTGTTTAATAAATGAATCATACATTTAGTTCATTTTAACATGTGCAAGAAGGTAAAGACTTGTAATTGTCTTCATTTCCTCCTTTTAGAATGACTATCCTTTTAATATTTTTCTCATTATATCTATGTACTAATCAGTTCAATTAACTCCTTCACTGAAACAGCATCATAATCTGTATAGAGAAAATAACACACTAGTTCTACATCTTGACATTTAACTTTGAGAAGGTATACCTACACATTTTTAGAGTTCTTTCCGTTTTTATCTGGAAAATGTTTTTCGAGTGGACCAGGTTAAAACGCAGCAAGGAGCCTGTACTGGGTGGCCGCACAGGAGCTAATCAGCACTGTGTGCTGCGCCACTGCTGGCCCTTTCCTGCTTCCACCTCTGACGGGCCGAGAGGTCAAACCTCTGGCGAGAGCAGGGCTGAGACATCCCAAGCCCCCTCCTCGGCCTCAGGTGCAGAGCCTCATGGAGCCACATTCACCATTTCTGCAGGCCACTGCACCTGAGGGAACCGGCTCACTCCAATCAGTGACGTGCCCTTGCATGAGTGTGTGGTGGGGAGGAGGGAGGCACAGCAGGGTAAAATGCTGAGGAAAAGTGTGAAATAAACAAACATGTATAAACAAACCACTGCTGCTCCTTAAGAATTACTAACAGAGGTATCACCTGGCAGGATTTTTTTTATTTTCAGTGTTAAAATGTACATGCACCCAATTATTACATGCCTGTCCCATTGGTGTGTTTCCCAACTTTTCAACATCATGGCAGATGATGTAGAAAATGCACTGAAATTCCAGAGGTGACCAGCCTGGCAGCTCCAGCCACCTTAAGTCCTGCCTAGCTAGCCACCCAGAAGGCTGCAATCAAAAGCTTGAGGCAAACTACTTATGCATTAGAAACTCTGCATTAGAGAAGCAAAATTCAGGTAACCGGGTGACCTAACACTTTCTCAGGGGAGCACTCTGAGTGACCCTGTGAGCTTACACCCATCTCAAGCACATCATGGGCATTAGATACACTGAACTGCACAAGTGATAGCTCTGGCCTTTTAGATAAGCACAAATAGCCTTCTGTTCTATAATATAAACTCCCTTTCGAGATTAACTATTTTAATTCCTTTTAAAATTGCTACTAAAATATTTTTAAATAAAAACTTAAATTTTAAGCAAATTATTCTAATGCCAAGTAGAAGTCTTGAGATACAAAGTTACAGTAGTCTGGTGACACTGCAAGTTTGTTTTATGCATGTTAAAGGGGTAAGAAATGCGGTATAATTGTCCCTTGGTATCTGCAGGGTGGAGACTGGTTCTAGGATGCCCTGCAAATACCTAAATACATGGATGCTCATCTGTTATATAAAATGCTGTAGTATTTGCATGTAACCTATGCACATCCTCACATATACTTTCTATCATCTCTAGATTACTTAAAATACCTAAAGCAATAGAAATGCTCTGTAAGTAGCTGTTATACTATATTGTTTAGGGAATAATGACAAGGAAAAAAAAGTCTGTATGTGTTCAGTACAGACACAACCATCCATTTTTTTCCCCCAGATACTTTTGATCTGTGGTTGGCTGCATGCATAGATGTGGAACCCATGGACACGGAGGGCCAAATGCATTTTCTAAAGCAGAATTACTCTGGAAAACAAAGAAATATTTCTGAATACAGTTTTATTTTTGAGTACATTTATATAGCAATAAAAATGCCACCTCAAGTTTCCAAAGCACGGAGCTTTCTACAGATTATTGTACAGCAATAAGGATAAGCTCACTAGCTTAGCTTACTATACTACACAAATACCGTGTTATACTGGAAAATACTATGTATCAGACATAAACAGGCTGACCAAAATCCTACTTTGAAATTAAAAGGTGATTGGTAGTAATAAACACAAGGAGAAACCAAACAGGTCAAGAAGTGTTTTAAAACATTACTGTAAAGAATTATGATTTTGTATTGTATTAACTCTGTTAATGATTTAGTAAGTGTAAAAACATTTATCAAAAAACAAAAATTCCAATGAAATTATAAGTAGAATTACTTTTATTTTCATAAAAAGATAACTCACTATACAAACACCATCTTTAGCAGTAGTATGTTAGCTGTCATTGCCCAGAATGAGATATGTGCAATAATTAATACAAATAGTTACATATCTCTTATAATCTTCACACAAATTCTTTATATCGGATAATTTACCAAAATTTCCAACACCATTTCAAAAAATATTATACATAATTAGATATTTTAGTCACAAAATGTCACCTCTGCTGAGTCTACAGAATATTATCTGCTCATGTCAAAGTTGCCAACTATTGATTTAAAGTAATACCAATATTTACTGCATTTTACAGAAGCACTGAGCATATTACATGTTCTCTTTTCATATATGGTAACATAAATAATCCACGCAAATGTCAATGTGAAAATTTAGTAACTGGATTAATAAGCATTAGTACCTAAGGTAAATAGGTCCTACAGGCAGAGAAAACTGGCATTAAGTACTGTTTAAAGTTTTGTCAGTAAATAGCATACTGCAGACAAGTTATTTGGTAATAAGAATCACACAAAATACAAAAAATTTAATAAATATTTTTTCTACAGACAGCCAAATAAAAATGTCTGTTATAATTATTCTGGAAACTGCAGCTTCAAATATTAAATGTTATACTGCAAGCAGTAATTAGCATTTCTACATTTTTTAAAAAACCCTCACTGATTCTATGTCACTTTTTTAAGGAGTGTAAACTATGATATATGATTTAAGTCATTATTTAGTTGAACACACTATTGATTCATTTTTTTTTTGGCAGCTGGCCAGTACAGGGAACTGAACCCTTGACCTTGATGTTACAAGGCTGTGCTCTAACCAAATGAGCTCACTGGCCAGTCCTGAACACACTATTGATTCAGTCAGGCATAATCTAGTCATTCTTCATAATGAAATGTATATTCCTATTTTAATACTTTATGCAGATTTTTCTTATTTTTCATATGGCTGCTGTGTGTACTCAATAGTTTATCTATGGAAGTGCTCAGTATAGTGCTTGGCACATAGTAAGCTCTCAATACACACTTCTATTAAATCTATTAAATGAACGAATCTGTCATTTATAATAGGAAAATTAGCTATCAATCACCCCAGAAAAATCAAAAGATAAACGTATAGATGTGTGACTGTATTACACATTCACTATTTCCCAAGTTTGTATACATACTAAAGTGTTTCAAATATTATGACCTTTTCAAATATTACAATTTTTTAAGATCACTGTGTATCTATGTTTGTTCTCTTAAGTTTTTGCTATGGCCTTTGGCCTAAAACAAAACAATTCTAACAGGATATGTATATTAGAAAACCATATAAAAACAATGCACACTGAAATCAGGTAGCAAAAGCATTTGACTATAACTTCTTCAAGAAAGAAGTAGAGAGTTACCAGTGTAATTCAGGACAACATATGTCATTTAAGTTTAAAGTTTTTTCTTTACATCATGCAATGTTGGACTTCTTCAGAAAACATTTTCCATTCTACTGTCTTCTCTTATATAGAAACATTAAAAGCTGTTACAAAGTTCTGACCTCTAAGTAAAAAACCCATTAGAAAAGGTACCTGTAAAAATCACTGTAGGGTTACTGAATGAAGCACAGAGCTACTAGAATTGGGATAAGTTCTTAAAGGTCTCACATACCTATAAACACTGAGTTTTGAGTAAATTATAGATTCTAATACATGCAAGGGATTTGGTATGCAGGATTTCTGGTGTTTAACTATAAATGACTTTTCTTTTCCCTATCAGAAAAGGTAAATGACTCAGAATGTAACAAGTCTGCTGCAATTAACACAATGGTGAGGGGGGAAGAACTGTTTCTGTTAAAAATTGAATCCTATCATTCTTCTAGGATCAAAGAAGAAGGAAAATAAACTTTTGTGAAGCTAGAAAAACATACCTAAAACCACATGATTCAGGCCTATAATGTATTACTTGGAACTTATTACTATCTAGAGTTTGAAAAAAAGACCGAATCCCTAATACACCCTTTAGAGGCTCAATAAAATCTTTCACATGTTGTCCTGATTAAAAAGGAGAGTTTGGGGCCGGCCCAGTGGCGCACTGGATAGTGCGCCGCTTGGGAAGTGCGGCGGTGCTCCCGCCCGAGGGTTCGGATCCCACATACAGACCGGTTCCCGCTCACTGGCTGAGCGAGGCGCGGGAGCAACACCGAGGGTGGCGATACTGTTGCCGGTCCCGGTCTGGTACGGGGGCGACACTGAGGGTTGCGATCTGTTGCCGGACACGGATAAAGACAAAAAAAAAAAAAAAAAAAGGGAGTTTGGAAAAAAAACCAAAAAAATTTTTGCTTATTTAAAAAAAAAAAAAAAAAAAAAAAAAAAAAAAAGGAGAGTTTGGACACAAAGCATGAAACATCTCTGCTATATTAAAAATCAAGAACAGATAGACTGAAGGCAAATTCCCTCTGAATGCAATAATTATGCTACAGGCTTCGGAGAAATCATTTCAAAAAATATGAACTGAAGCTCTGTGGTTTATCTTATCTACTAGTGGAGAAATTCTAAGTGCATATTGTATTTTAGGAATATTTCAGGAGATGTAGCACCCCGTGTCCTTCTGAGGTTTGATATCTGGCTCTTTCACAGGTTTCACTTCTTCTTCTGGTTTGGGCTTGGTCTAAGGAGAAAGAAAAATACAGTTTACATACATACACTAAGATCTGGAAAACAAACACTAGATCTTTTCTGCTTCAAACTTTTAAGATATGCTATATTAAATTACACAAACACTGACATTAACAAAGCTATTCCAGAAGCTACATGTCAATTCACTTAAGACATAATCGGAAAGCAACATTTAGTGAAGATGAAAACCTAGATTGGTAGTCAAAAATCAAGCGAATGGTACTCCTACTCCACACTCTTTCTGAGGAGGGGGAAACCGAGTGACAGGTCTACGCATGTGAATCTCTAAAGTTTATTATTTTGTTTTTGGGTTTTTTTGGTAGCCGGCCAGTATGGGAATCTGAACCCTTGACCTTGGTGTTGTAATACCACGTTCTAACCAACTGAGCTAACCCACCAGCCCCCAATCCTAATGTTTAAAAATAACTTGTGATAGTAACCAGCTATCTCTTAGGGCATTATGTTAGAGGTCGAACAGAATATAAAGATCGTTATTTTAAGGAATAATGGTTTTAGTATGGGAAGGAAATTATATAAAAACAACCCAACTTCAAGGAAGGCGCAGTGGCTGCAAAATAATTCCCATTCCTTTTGTCACGGATCCTTAGTCTTTTGGTAGGTAAACCTCATGTTTCCACTTAATCTACCATTTGATTTAGAACGCCAAGATGTACTTAGGTATAAACAAATAAAAGCATTTTTATTTATTCCTGGATGATTCATGGAATGCTGAAATTAGGTCAAATCTTCAAATACCCTGCAATATGCTAAACAAAAAACAGTATTTCTACAGTAATATAAACAGGGATGAGATCTTTTCTCTCACACTTTCCTTAGAGGAAGCACTGACAAATTGTAATAAGGCAAGATGTGTTGAAAACAATGTTAGTCAATTATGCAGAAAATCAGAAAACATTTAAAAGGCCTTATCTCGGAGAGTATTCTACAAAAGACTATACCAAGCACTACAATTTACTAATTTAACCTTTAGATAGATAGATAGATAAATAAATATATATATATATTTAAACAGAGACAAATATCAGACACTAACTCTAAATCATCTTTCTAAACTTTCAAGAATGGAAGGAAAAACCCAATCTCATACATTGTCATCCTTGGGCCTTTTGGTGAGATCAAATGCAGCCAATGTTTCTGGTGTCCAGTGTGCACTTGTAGGAGGAAATTCGAAAGGTACAGGTTCTACAAGACCATAATTTGCTTTGAGTTCCAGTTGTGGGGCTTCTGCTGGAATTTTTTGAAAGTAACTGTAAAAAACAAGTTAAACAGCACTTCAATAATTTATCTGGTAACTATTAGAACGTCTAATATGTTCAAGGCCCTGTTCAAGATGGTGACTAATGATGAATAAGAGATTTCTCTGCCTCATGTAGATCACAGATGAGTAGGAAAGAAAGTCAAGAAAACCTGTCAATTACAATACAAAGTACCTGAAGCTATGACGAACGTACAATGCCATGAAAACACAAAAGAGGGGCAATTAACCCAAATCTGGGGTTTCAGTAACTCTTCTTAAAAGAAGTGATTAAAGGAGAACTAAGCATGTTCAAGGAAGTGAAAAGCTCAGTATGACTAGACTCAGAATGTAAGAGAAACAATGTAAAGAGATAAAAGCAAGAACAAGATTGACTCTACCAACCTACATAGTGGTGATCTGCAGTTTGAACAACACTGATTTAATAATGGAAAACTGTTTGAAAGCACAAGGAAAGACTGAGATTTATAGGTAGTTGAAGCCAAAATGAGATGAATATGCAAAAGGAGTTAAGAAAATACACACATATAACATATGGAGAAAGAATGGCAGGGAAACAAAGAGAAAATTAGGACCCTATGGGAATGTCCTAATACAGCATGCTAATAAGTCATGTTTAAATTTTAAAATCTTCTTATATATATGCATCATCAGAAATAGAGGGCTTCCGGTCAAGATGGCTGAACAGACGGTCCCCAGCGTCACTCTCTCCCAGAAATCAACCAATTTACACCTATATAAAAGCAACTAAAGGGGCCGGCCCGGTGGCGCACTGGATAGTGCGCCGCTTGGGAAGCGCGTCCCGGCCCGAGGGTTCAGATCCCACATACAGACCAGTTCCCGCTCACTGGCTGAGCGAGGCGCGGGAGCGACGCCGAGGGTTGCGATCCCGTTGCCGGTCCCCGGTCCGGTACGGGGGCAACACTGAGGGTTGCGATCCGTTGCCGGACACGGAAAAAGACAAAAGACAAAAAAAAAAAAAAGCAACTAAAGCCAAGTTGGGGCCGCTAGAGCTCAGGGGAACCTATGGAGTGCATGAAGGTGGGAGAAGCCATGATGAGAGAAAGAAAAAACCGCTCTAAGCATTTCAAGTCCTAGCTGCATCCAGGCTGGAGCTGCTGAGTGCACAGAGTGGGAGCCAGCAAAAGCTGCAGCTGTGCCCTTCAGATGAAGTTGCTTGGAGGAAGCAGGGGAGAAGAGGGCTGTGGTGGCACCCGGACTAGCAATACCACTAATAGGATTCCCATTGACCCATCCAAGAGTGGGGAGCCACAACAACTGAAAAAAGGAGCCACTCAGAGGCCAGTGAGTCATCACAAGGGACCTACCTACGCATGGCCTGTCCCATAGGAAGTGTGTGCAGCATGGGCGGTGGGGGAGACAGGTCCACTGGGAGAACACTGGGGCACAGCAAGGACAGCTGATTTGCACCCCAATCAGTGAAGGACCACTCAGAGGAGACTGGTCAGGAATATAGAATTGCATGGGGTGCAGTTTGATGAAAAGACTCAGGTCCAGACCAGAGTTTCTAAACAACCCAGGTGCACTGGATCTCTTGAGAACCAGAAGTACCTATAAAGTCAACCATTAAAACCTGAGCTGCACAAAAAGCCTTCCCTAGGGAATCAGCAGCAAAGCAGCAATCTATCTCAACCACAGAGCTCAAGTACTGGTCCCCACAGGAAGTTCCCCCATTTTAGAAGTAAGCAAAGGACAAGTTAGTTTCAAAGCAGAGTTTAAATGGTGGAAACAGCAAATATTTCAACACAGAAATAGAAGAAAAAACAAAGTACCCACAACCAGAGACAAAGTTTCATATTAACTAGTAAAGCTCTCATTTCACCAAAGAACACCTGTAACACCTAGAAGGACCAAAAATCCCCTAGGCTACCAAGCCAGAAAGCGGGGAGGGGCAGGGGCCTCAGCAATGCCCCCTGACACCCGTAATCAATCCTGAGGGTGGGGGATGAGGGCCTAGGCCACGCCCCTCAGACATGTGCAGCATTCCCAGCTGCAACCACTAGGCTCTTCCAGTTGGGGTGGTGGGAGCCTTGGGCCTTAGCCATGCCTCCTCAACACCCACAGGCAGCCCGGCAGCGACCACTGAGCCGATGCAGGAAGCACCCTGGACTCTCCTGAGCCACAGTGGTGTGGGGCTGAGGGCCTTGGTCATGCCCTGCTCAACACACACAGCCAGCCCAGTGGCAACCACTGAGCAGCCACAGGAAGCACCCTGGGCTCTCTGGAGCCAGGTGGTGGGGGGACCAAGGGCTTTGGCCACACTCCCTGACATCTGCAGCCAGCCCAGGAGCAACCACTGAGCTGCTGCAGGAAGCAACCTGGGCTCTCCCGAGCAAGGATGGTGGGGGGCCTTGGCCATGCCCCCCCACCTGCAACCAGTCCAGCAGCGACCACCAAACCGCAACAAGAAGGGCCCTGGGTTCCTGAGCTGAAACGGTGGGGGGTGAGGGCTCTTGGCACACCCTCCTATCATCTGCACCCAGTCTGGCAATGACCAAGCCACTGCCGAGAGCCCCCAGTCTCCCGTGGGAATGAGGGGGGTGCCACAGGCCTCAATCCCACCCCTCCTCCTTCCTCCTTCTTCCATCCCGTATCTCCTCCTTTCTTCTCTCCCCCTCCCTCCCAACTGCTCCACAACAACATCCTAGAATGTAAAAGATAATATTAATAAAATTACATTTTCTTTAAAAAAATAAATAGAGTAAAAGTTAAGTTTTACATAATTGAACTTTATCACCAATTTAAAGAGAAAACTGATGCTCAACCTAAATGCAATTTAACCTAAAACCTTAGGGAATAGAAACTAATAGAAACTGTGACATTACTACCATATTAATCTTAATATTATAACTTTAAATCAACATAATATTACTAAAATAATACGCCGTACTCACATAAATCCATTTTCTCTCTGACATTTTTCTAGGGTATTCTTCACAAGGTTTCCAAGTTTCCTAAAGAACAAGTGTCCTGAAGGTTTGACTGTTGGTCCAGGTCCTTTGGTTTCCCCATAGTCTTTGCATAATGCTTCTGCCTTTGCATAAACTGCATGTGAAAGGGATATAAAATCGTTTCATTATAACTAATCATTGCTGATATATACTTAAAAGGTTTTAAAGTCAGAGATAGTGAGAAGTTTATTGCTTTTTATCTAGTATAACAGCAATACCAATAACAGTACAATAAGTGGAAGGTGGGTATCTTCTAAAGGTTCTAGATTTTTGAAACATTTTTTTTCTTTCCTCCAATTACCTAACGCATTCCCATTCCCTTCTGTTTAATCAGCCAAACTTTTTTTTTTTTTTTTTTGTCTTTTGTCTTTTTCCGTGTCCGGCAGCGGATCGCAACCCTCAGTGTTGCCCCCGTACCGGACCGGGGACCGGCAACGGGACCGCAACCCTCGGTGTTGCCCCTGCGCCTTGCTCAGCCA
>NW_007732073.1:52565-69016 GCF_000696425.1 Galeopterus variegatus | reverse complement strand
GGGGCGGGACTTGGTCGGTATGTGGGATCCGAACCCTCGGGCGGGAGCGCCGCCGCACCTCCCAAGCGGCGCACTATCCAGTGCGCCACCGGGCTGGCCCTCAGCCAAACTTTTTTAACCACCTATTCCCCATGAATTATCAATATTATGATAAAATATTGGTTTTTAAAAAGGGAGTTAATATTCTGGCAGGAATACTTACATTTTTCTGCTTCTTGGAGCGACCTGATTGCTTCACCACATTTATCACTAGCCAACAAAGTCTGACCATGATAACAGTAAGCCTGATAAAAGGAACAAATACTTATTCATTCTCTCCCCGCATGATGCTTTCCACTATTATTGTTCTATATATGTGTCAGACTAATAAATGCCTTTATTGTTTGAAGTATCAACGCAATCTCTTACATTACTTTACTTGAGTAAACCTCTCCTCATCTCTCTTCATATACAAGGTGGAATTATGTCAAGGCTTGCACCACAACAGCTTTCTAACTATGTCTGGAAAGCCAAGTTATTTGTTGAAATCTGTTTTTAAAATTAGGACATAGCAGATAAAGGAAATTATTGTGCTAATGCAGAGGGAGAGAAAAGGAGTGTTTTGAGGTTAAGGACTAAAGAGAAATGCATCAGCCTGAAAATTTACTCTTTAAATATCTATATTAATGCAGGAATTGCATATTATCTTACAAAGTAATACTTGAAAACAGATTATAAGACTTAAAAAATAAAAATATCTACTTAGACCTGAAAAAAGGTTTTTGATTATCTCTCACATAATACTCTATTTAACAAAACAATTAAGTTTGGTGAGTATAACAGACTGAAAAGTAACCTATAAAATGGTCCTTATGGATGGTTCCTCACCAACTTAGGTGATATATTGTGTGGTGTGCCTTAAGATTAGAATTAGTAAATATCTTTCTCAAAGTACAGGATGGAATAATTGAGAGAATTCTCATTAAGTACGTAGAAGATTCCAGCCTGAAAGTGGGTTTCGAATCAAACAGTAATTCCATTGCTATAATACAGGTCTACAATTCTACATTATCTCTTTCCACCCACTTTAATTCACAATGACTGTACTGATTATCAGTGAACATTTACTGAGAGTTGTCCATTATTTGTGAAATGCTCACGAAGAGTCTGGTGAGATGAGAGACTTGGCACTTAAGGGGTTGGAAAGACAGTAATTACATTGTTCTTAGGGTTATAAATACTTACATAAGCTGTGTAGAAACACATTTTCAAGTGAAGATATTTTCTCCATTTAGCAGAATATGCAGGCTCCAAACTGGATAAAGTATGATCTAAAGTTACATTTCAAAAAGCAAAATATAATTTCACCCTGATTCATTAAAGACTTTTAGTTCCTGTGTTCTGATGCTAACAGCAGAATGTCTCTCAAGTCTGAATAAAACTCAGGCATTTACACATTTTTTAATGTGTAATTAAAATTAAAGTAAAAAATTTTTTTAAACAAAACAAAACAAAAATCCTTCTTTATTTAAAGTGATTTATTTTCCCATATTCCAAGCTACATAAGGTTGGTTAAATACCATAGCATCTCTTTGATTTGATGGTTAATGTAAACTTAAGATAATGATAAAAATAGTTATGACCAAGAACTTCAAAGTACTGTAAACACTATTTATACTATTATCTACTTTTAAAAATTTATATAATGTAGCAATGCCAAGAGTAGTCTAGTCACCCAAGTCAGAAACACGGAAAATACTCTCCTCTCATTCATTCCCCTCATCGCTGAATCTTGTATAACACACACACACACACACACACACACACACACACACACACACACACACACACACACACACACACTCACTCACACACACTCACTCACATATCCTTCTGCCAAACACCTCTCAAATCTATTTCTTCCTCTCCATTTCCTACTTCACTGTCTTTGTCAAATCTTTCATCATCTTCTCCACAGACTATAAGAATTTCTTAAGTGTTGAGTCAGCCTATACTATTACTCCTTCACACAGCACGCCCATATCTCATACTGTAATCAGAGACCTTTCTTAAATTCAAATCCAATCAAGTCAGATTTACTTTATATCTTTTAATTTTTATCTACAGAATAAAGGCCAAACTTCTTAGATTGTCTTATAAACCAATTCCTGATCTTACACATGTACACTTTCCCAATCTTTTCTATCCCTCATCCTGTGGTTTAGTTAAAAGCAACTGTCTAGGTCCCAGAATGTGCTAAGTTCTTTCTTATCTCTGCACATACTATAGAATATTCTACTCCCATATTCTAAAGCTTCCTAGGAAACTTAAAACTTCTATTTATATTTAGAAATAAGGCTAAAACACCATCATCCTCTAGAATTGCACCTACCCAGATTGTTTGGGTTCTTATTTCACTGCTGTAATGTCTTACTTCATTCATCATGTAATCATGTGGTTACGTGTTTGTCTCCTTCCCTAGACTGCCAATCTAGTCTACTTATCTCTACTCAGCAACTAAAACAGTAACTATCCCATAAACAGAAACATATGCATGTTTCCTAAATAAATGAATGAAAAGAATTAAAGGCTGATCAGAGAAACTGAGTTTTAGTCCCAACCTCCCACCTGCTAGGAGTAAATTATGGGTTAGTTATGTTAACTCTCTGGATTTTCAGTTTTTTGTATAAATAAGGATAGTAACTGTAAGGCTATAAAGACTCCCCAAAATTTAAAAGCAAAAAAGCTGTATGTGTAATTATTAGATATAACTGGTTAAAAAGTACAGCATTGTCCTTTCCATTAGAAGTTATACAGCTTACTAACTATGAAAAGCTCTAATTCTTTTATTTATCTTAAGCAAGATAAAGATATTACTCCAATTTTGCAAATAATGAAACAATCTGAGAATTTTTTTGTTTTGTTCCCTATTAAGCCAAGAGCAAATAAATCTGAAAATATTAAGACTAAAGATAAAAACAGAACTATACGCTTACCAGCTTTTTGATAGAAATTGGCTGTTTCATATGCCAGTGCTGCAATTAGTCCAGGAGCATGTTTTAGTTCAATTGCTCGAGCAATTGTTACTGGAACCAAAACACAATAAAGAGATTCTATAATTAAGTTCACTTCCATTCACCCTAGTCCAATTATAACAGCAAAACACAGTCTGATAATCTTTTTGAGATTTTCATAGTTAGAAGTTCTAACATGAAAACTTACGGATAACGCAAACACGAACAGAAAACACTAAGCTTGTTGGTTTGATACCATTTCTTTAAATAACTCAGCCAATTATTAGCTAATCACAGAGAATTACTACTATAAAATTTCATGATGTAATAGGAAACAAATACTTTCAGAGTGAAATAAAGGAAAATAAACGTCTACAAAGTTTCTCTATAGTTTTCATGTTAAGTCCCATTTCCAACCATTGAAAGGTGAAGACTTCAAGGTAAGAGGAGAAAGAATCAGCATCGCAGAGGGGAAAGATGAGTTAAACAATTAATTTTATGCCGTTCGAAGTGGCATGAAATCAAAATCCTCTCAAAAAGAGCCATTAAACTGTAAGCCCTTTTCCTGCTAAGAACGAAGGCAAACGCTAAAGGCAAAATTATTTACCACTATAAATTTCTCAAAACCTGAAACTCAATTCTAGCTAGTTCTGATGGAAAAAAAAAAAAGAGTTAAATGCTAATACAGACTTTCTTAAAAGAAAAAAAATCTTACAATATTTAGGATACCTTCTTGAGCTTCAGCCTGACACTGGATAATATAAGTGTCTATGAGCCGTGTCTCTAAATCCCTTCCCTTTTCTGCAGGTGTTATAAGTTTTGGGATATGACTTTCCTGAGAGAAGAAACAAAAACAAACAAAAAACAAAGCAGCCAAATTTTAGTTTAACCCAGTTGTTAGAGATGAAGAAAATGGAAGTTATGAGACATTCAATTTGGGGACTTACCAGAAATTTAGGGTACAAACACAAACTGTAAAAGAGCAACAGTAAGCTTTATAGAGAATAAAAGTTTCTATATATTAAAACTCAGCTTTTATAAGAACAAGGAACTCAAGAGCAAACTTTGGGTCATAATAGATTGCTCAGATATGCAAGCCTTACTTCCATCTTAGAAAATATTCAACTGAAATAGTAACCAAAATTCCCTTTTGCATTATAGCCTGAATTGTTCATTCACATTAATAATTAAAGATATAAAGAAAAAAATACTACAATCCTACACCTAATTCAGGGTCACAGCTTTTAAGTCACTGTAAAAGTATCTTATTTTATAATGAAAAAACCCAACATTGGCCTCTAGGAGGCCTTCAGTAAATAGCAGTTTAATTAGAGTGATGGAGGATGGGGTGGGGGGAGGATTCTGGTTGGAAGACATTATCCTTTCTCCTAATTCTCATCATATCTCCTGGCAATTTAATATAATTAGATTGTAGTGATTGTCCTCTAGCATTTTCACTGAGATACAGAAAATACTCGTACAATCAGAAGTTCGGTTTTTAGAAGCTGATCCTGGCAACTGCCACAGAGAGCAGTGAGAAATGGTAAGAACCATCAATTTTTGTGTTCTGTTTTCTCCCATCATTTTAGAAAAGATAAAAAATATAAGCAGTGTATTACAACTTGAATTTTCTAATTGTAAAAGTTACTGGTGATTTTAAGACTATAATAGAGACATTTAATATTCAGTAATTGGCTACACTCATCAATGAGGTACTTAACATAAAGAAAACAGAACACATACTCTTTTTACATAATGAAACAATTCTTCATCCACAAAAAAGAAAAAAAAATTATTAAACAAAGATTTAAAAATATATAAATATAAATTTTATTTTTTTTTACCTTTAAATGTTTAAAAATCCCAGCTGCAACTTTTAGGCTTCGATGGACTTCTTTTGCTTCATCTTCTGTTATGCTTAAAGACAATGTTTACATTAATGAGAGGATGAAACCCATTTCTGGTATTAACACCAACAACTAATACATTGTCATAAAACATTTGTGTTCTTCACCACTAGTTTTCTTCCTTTTAAAAAATCTCATTTTGACACTTAAAAAAGTAATAAATGCACATAAAAATATCTGGAGAAGATACTAAGTATGAAAAAAAGAGTGACCCTGACTAGAGGTAAATGCTGAACAAAGGCTTGTTTTTTCTTTCAGACATCTGTACATAAACAAGCACAAAATACTATATACACTTAATGCATGCACCCATTATGTACACAATGGTAATTATACTCACTGTCTCGCTTGTTTTAATCACCTAACTTACTTTAGAGATAATTTTACTTCAGCATGTACAATTCAACTTCATTTTTAAATGGTTGCATATTACTCCCATGTATGGATGAACCATTAAATAATCTGTCAGTTTCCTACTACTAGTATCCACTTTAGCTATTATAAAAATTGTGATTTTGCAATTCTTCACTATTCCTAAACATCTTTTCACATACTTATAAGCCTTTTGTATTTCTTTTTCTGTGAATTGCCCGTTCATGTCTTTAGCTTATATTCAAATGATTTGATGGCCTTTCCTTTGTTGATTTGTAAAAGTATATATTATAAAAACAAAAAATTTATCATATGCACTGCAATGTTTTTGAAATCTTGTAATTTGGTTTTTTTTAACTTTGTTTATGGTAACTTCATGTAGTCAAATATTCAATCTTTTCCTCTTTGGTTTCTTGGTTTGGGATCTTATTTAGAATAAGACCATAATCTTTTTCCCCTTTTAACACTAGGTTCTATAATTCTGATACTTAACATATTAACATTAGGAAGCATTCTTTCACTTATCCAATGTGGTACTTTTTAAATCAATAGTCTAGGCTTTTTAATAATGAAGCTCCAGTTATTTGAAAAATGACACATATGCCTATAACCCTTCCCTTTTAACTTACTTTTCTTTTCCAGCCAATCTTGATGCATATTTGGTATACCATAAAGCTACATTAAATCCCATGGAAATTAATTCAAAAACAGCATCCTGCTGGGCGCTGAAATTATAAGTTAATTTAATTAAGTTCTGTTAATTACTGAAGCATTGCTACATGAAGCCTATTGAACATTCAACTTAAAATTACAAAGAACTATATGCTAACTGGTACATATAAAGAAAATGGTTCTTGTGTTTAATACAGATGGAGAGATAAGACACAAAGTAACTAACAATGAGCGATTAAATATAATGATCCAGTATGGACTATGTACTTCATAATAATAAACATGAGAATAGTAGTTCCCAAAGTTTAATGTACACAGAGTAGCTTTAAAAATACAGATTTCTGGGACTTAACCCAAGAGAGTCAGAACGTCTGGCATGGGGTCCAGAAACTATTTTTAACAAGTACTAGTTGATTCTGAAATGGGTGGTTCTTACACCAGGGGTCTTTAAAAAGTTCATGGAAGGATTCATATTATCTTTCAATTCAATTTTTCCGTGAACTTTTTGAAGTATCCTCATTCGATATTTTAAGAAAATGGAATTCATAGGAGAGATCGTTTCAGGACAGGATGATTAAAGAAGGCTTAGTGGTGTATATAAAATCTGAACTATGCCTTGAAAGATGACTAGAAGGAAAGCAGGACATCCCAGGTGAGGGAATGATGCTGTCAAAGCATAAGAAAATATGAAGATTTTCCTGGTAGTAGTGACCCAACCAGCTTGACTGGAGCAGACGGTAAAAAGAAATCCAGGAAAAGAAGGTCAAAAAGCCAGGCTGAAGCCAAACCGTACAAGAATTTGAATGCTAAGCCAATCAGTATTTTACAAAGAAAAAGGTCTTAAAAACAAGTATATTTCATACCTTGTTCGTTTCCTTCAGATTCTATTACTAAATATGACATAAAGGAGATAGCAAAAGCATACTAAGCAAATAAGATGTTAATACCAATACAGTATAGTGAATATGGTATTCAGTATCGCTCTTACATGAACCTGAAAATTCTTTATACGTCATCTCATTTGTCTCAAATGATGAAGAAAGCAGAAACAATATCCTTATTTTACACGTGTGATACTAAGATACAGAAAAGTTACGAAAGGGAAGAAGAAACTAAAATCATGACTGTATTTTTTATTTATTTGTGGCCCCCACCTTAAAAGGAATGGAGACATGGCAACTTTTTAGATTAAAAAGGAAATTTGTTATAAAATATACAATATTCAAAAATAATTTATAAACTATCACATTTAGTATACATTTAATATACAAAAATATGAAAGTTATGAATAAACTTAAAACAGTTTTACCCTCCTGAAAAAAATTTAATACATAGTTTAATAGCTTATTCTTTTCAGAAAGCACTGAGAACTTCCAATCAAATGAATTACATCTGGTGATCTAATGGACATATCTAATCTATAACTTTACCTTTAAATAATAAGACAATTTTGCTAATTTATGTGAAATCTCATGAATAACTCTCCCTTTTTATCCTTCAACATCTAGTAGTCAAAGTATGTATAGTTGAAAATGCATTTTTTGGAACAGATATACTCACAGCTCAATTTCTGCAGAATAAGTACTAATCAAGCAAAAAGTAACTTAGTCTCACATGTGCTGAATATTTAGTATCACTTAAGGTCTTCATCACACAATTTTTCAGTCTCACAAAACTGTTAAAAAAAATGTTAAACAGTAGCTTGCTGTTACACGGAATCAAAATTTCGCAAGGTGGGAAAAAGTGCCAAATTTATGTAATAATGCCAAATAATCATTTTAGAATCTGTCAAAGTTGCATAATGTAATAATGATAAAAAAGATCTGATTCTTTAAAAGCTCACATAAAGAAAAACAGAAAATGAGGTCTCAGAAAACTTTAGTATCCCAGAATACTAAAATTTGAAAGGATACATAGTCCCTACTTCCTACCCAATTTATAAACTCTTCATACAATATTCCTAAAGAAGGAAGGAAACTAACATTTAATGAATGTCTTATTATATGCCTATCATTACATTATTCACCTAACATTTTATTTTGTTCTCCACAAGGTATAGTTGAAAAAGCAGATGTTCACTCAGTATAAAACCAGGGACTGCATCTAGATATGTATGAATCTAACATCCATACTCTCCTTTATAATGCACAGTCTGCCCTAATCTTTCAGCAATCTCCAATTTCTTCCTTTCTGTTTTTATAAAACAGTAATTCTGAAGCAAATTGAAATAAAGATATATGGGCATTTTAACAATCTGATCTCTTTCTTGTTATAATTAGATGTTATAAATAGTTTCAAATGAGTGATGAGAAAGCTCTGAAGGGAAGTTTTTAAAAAGAACACAGACAGTGAAGAGAAATAAGGAAGAAAATAAATACTGTGAATCAAAAGAATATGAATTGGAGAGAGAGAGAAAGAAAGAGAAAGACTGATCAATGACATCTGAACCATCCATCAGAAAAAGAAAAGTAAGGGAAAAACCAAAATGCTGCTTGGCTTAAATGTAGGCAAAGAATGAAAGCCAGGTTTTCGGTTCCAAATTCCCAAATGATTCTTTGTGTATTATTAAAGATCAAGGATGTTCGATTCTAGTTCACATTTGTACTGATTATCTCAAAAATAAATTTGGCTTGGGAGAAACAAATTGTATTTTTACTTAATAAAATATATTAGAATTTAGATCAAATGCTTTTAATTAATTTCCTGAGAAGAGAAAATGCTGATCAGACCTATATTTTCCTTCAAATGCAAAAGCTTTGAATTAGCCACTGGCTAAATAGTTACAAAAACTGGCTTCAATTCAGTACTACAATAGCAGTGCTTACCTTGGAACCTGTCCTTGTAATGTATCAGTCCACTTGAAATTTTGAATATACCGTAACTTGCTTTCTTGGGTAGATTCATCCAATGAATTTATGAAACCTATAAAAAGATACAAGACATTTTAGTTTTAGAAGAAATAAATATCAAGCGCTCTGTTTAGAAAAATTTTCAGATAATGAAACTTCAAGCCCCTCTCTCCCTTTCTACATCTCACAACTTCTCTTGAGGTAACATAACAGAAATATGCACACATCTAATTTTCAAACTGATAGAAAGACCACATAACCTATATTTTCACATTTCTGAATCTCAAGCATACCAAAAGATACAGCTGGGAAGACTATTCAAATTTGAAAAGTCTAAGAATTAAATGTGAACTTTTGCACTGTTATTTGTAAAAAACGCAGATGTTCATATAAATAACTAACCTTGTAAAAGTGAAAAATATGAGTCTGCTGCACTCTTCATCATTTCTGGGTTACAGCTCAAATCAGTGAACAGTTCCAGGAGTCGTGCCCTAGAGGACCTTATGTCACTTATACGAGATGGAAAGAGACAGTGAAGTTAAGTGAGCTCTATTATTACATCAAACCTATATAAAAGTGGCTTAAAGGTTTCAACGCGAAAGCTTTAAGACACAACAAACAGTCCCACGTCTACCTCCTCTAAGATATTACCAAGTACACAAGAATGAATTTAATTAGAACTAACATTAGGGATAAACGAAATTTCTAGTAACAATTGTTTTAAGTCATACTAAAATAAACCCAGTCCAACTAAAGAGGCAAATCATGGATATAATTATGTAATAAACATATACAAGTTTTAATTAAAAAAAAATGAAAGACACACGCATTTAAGATTGAAGAGGAGGAATTAAGAATGAGTAACTTCAATTAACCAGGTGACAATAAAATTTTTCTGAAAATGGAAATTTAACAAATTTGTGTATGATTTTAGTATTTTCTCCAAATTACTAAATTTGACATTACAACACAAAATGTCAAAAGATACTTTATTAAGTAAAAAAAATCATATTTAAAAATGAAATTGCATTCTATAATTCAATGTACACATCAAGAATATCTAAAAACACATGATCATTCGTTGTTTTTTAAAATTTTTTAAAGAATTTTGTATGTACTATATCCTTTATTCATCACAAAACCCTACGGGGCACAAAATATTGTTATAACTCATTTTACAAATGAAGAAACTGAAACACAAACTGTTAAATGACTTGCTCAAACTCACAAAGTGAATGGCAACCCTGGAATCAAACCCAAATAGTCTGATTCCAGAGGCATTAGGAGTTTTAAAACCACTCCCTAGGGCCCACCCCATGGCTCACTTGGGAGACTGTGGCGCTGGGAGCACAGTGGCGCTCCCGCCACGGGTTCGGATCCTATATAGGGATGGCCAGTGCGCTCACTGGCTGAGTGCGGTGTGCGTGACACCAAGCCAAGGTTTCTGATCCCCTTACCAGTCACAAAAAAAACCCCCCCCAAAAATAAAAATAAATAAAAAATAAAACCACTCCCTAGTCTCCATTCTCCTTTACTTCCCTACAGCAATAAATGTTATAGATCCACCTTCCTCTTGAAGTTCTTTTCTCCCTTTATTCCAATAACACAAAATTGTCCAGGTGCTCCCTTATCTCCAAAAGTTCCTTCTGTATTTTTTGTAGGTCCCCTTCTTATTCCCACCTCCAAACATGTCCAGTCTTTGGCTCTCTAGTTTTCTCTCTTTTGAGATCTCATCTATCAGTACCACTTCAACTACATCCATTTCTAGATCTTCTTTGTTAGGTCTAACTTGGTCCTGTTCCAGTTCCACATCCAATCCAGAAGAAAATTAGCTTAGTGAGGATTGCAGAAATCACGTTATACAGATAATGACTGAAGACACTTGGAATGTGTGTAAATGACTAAAGAAAGACTACATTTAAAATGTAAGCTCCAAGACAGCAGGGGGTGTATATCCAGAATTTAGTAGGTGGCTAGGATAAAGCATATACTGAAAATTATCTGTTCGGTGAAAGAATACTAACTTTTCAAATATTTTCTTTTGAGATTTAGAAGGGCTGTAATGTAGCAATGATGTTTAGATGAGAGCACAGACTTACTCTCAAATAGTCTAGATGTAGTGCTTACTGATTGGTATTAACTCTAAGGAGACTTATTCCAAGAGTATATACCAATAAATACAGGTTGAGCATGCCAAATCCGAAAATCCCAAACCTGAATGCTCTAAAATCCAAAATTTTTTGAGTGCTGTATTAGTCCGTTTTCTGTTGCGTATAACACCATATCTGAAACTAAGTAATTTATAAAGAAACAAAATTTATTTCTTAACAGTTTTGGAGGCTGGGAAATCCACAGTCCAGGGGGCGTATCTGGTGAGGGCCTTCTTCTGGGTAAGAACTCTACAGGGTCCCATGGTGATGCAGGCAATCACATGGTAAGAATCGCATGAACAAGAGAGCTAACCTTCTTACTTGCAGTCCTTATAAGGCCATCAGAACCACGCCCATGACAACCCATTAAACCATCAATCCATTACTAAGGTGAATGGATCAATCCATTCAGGAGGGCACAGTTCTCACCTCAAGATTCAATCACCTCTTAAAGACCCCACCTTCTACCACCATATTGGGGGTTAAATTCCAACATGAGACTGGGGGAACATTCAAACCACAAGAAGCGCCAACATGACACTAAAAGGAAATGCTCATTGGAGCATTTCGATTTCAGTCTTTCAGATTTGGGACTCAATTGGTAAGTATAATGCAAACATTCAAAAATCCAAAACAATCCAAAATCTGAGAAAATTCTGTTCCCAACCATTTTGGATAAGGGATACTCAACCTGTACATATAGCTGACCAAAAATGGGATGTGCTACATGACAAATTTTTCATTGTTTTAGGTATTTCTCTAGAAGGTGAAAAATAGTGATTCCTGGACTAGGAAGAAATTTGAATCCTTAAGGCCTAAACTCAAATAGTTTGCTAGCTATGTATTCTATGTAAGTGCTCAATCATCACCTACAGCCCAACTTGTGTAAAGTTAGATCATCTTAAAATTATAGAACTGAGAAAAATCTATCTTAGGAATATCTAATTTAGGCTGTTCATTCTATAAATTAGGAATCAGGCCTCAAAAAGCTAAGGAACTTGCCCAATCTACAGATCGAACTGCTAAGCTGGGGCCAGACTCTAGGAGTCTAGATCAGAGGTTGGCAAACTATAACCTATAACTTGTTTTTGTATGACTCTTAGTCAATTTTTGTTTAGCCTTCAAACTAAGAATGGTTTTAATATTTTTAAAGGGTTGTAAAAATTAAACAAAGAAGAATATGCTACAGTGACTGTATGTGGCCCACAAAGCCTAAAATATTTACTATTTACCCAATTACAAAAAGAGTTTGCTGACTGTTGGTTTAGACTAATAAGCCAATTTTCCTACCTTCTGCCCCAATCACTTCTTAACACAAAAGCAGCAACTCTCCTGATTTTCATTTACTGGTACCACCAATGTCTTAATCATCTAGGTTCTTTCTCATATAAACTGAATCCTTTTCAATTTCCCAGAGCAAATTGATCAGGTTGGTTGACTCATCCTTTGAATATCTCTTGTAAAGGGATGGATAGTAAATATTTCAGGCTTTGCAGGTCATAAGGTCTCCATTGGGACTACTCAACTCTGCTGAGGTAGAAGAAAGCAGCCAGAGGCAGCCATAGACAATATGTAAATAAGGTGGAGCCGGATGTATTCCAATACAACTTCATTGATAAAAACAAGCAGAGAGCCAAACTTGTGGGACACAGTTTGCCAACCCCTGATCTAAGTCATAAAATATATTTAAAACCCAGTTCAAGTCCTTTCTCCTATAGGGAACTGAAGGACATTTACAGGCCTTTGAAAGCTATTCCAGGTCATTGGGGTCTTTCCCTGACCTGAACTCAATGAATTTGCTTTCTGGCCAATTAACAATGTCCATATGCAGTACTACTTTGTGCAGTCTCTTGTACTGTCGTAATATACAGCTTAACTCTTTTATTGTGATTGCTTTAGCCTCTCTGGGACTCACTTGTCTAAAATAAAGAATCCTGGCCTAGATGACAGTCAAAACTTAAATAACCTATTATTTAGCTCTTCACATGTCATTTATAAATTTATAAGGAATCTAAGGCTAGAGACAGTGTGTTGTATATTTCTGTATTGTACATGGAACCTAAAAAAGTACCTTGTATCCAAGAATGGTGCAATCAATATATGTTGAGATTGACTAAAACTTACTTGCAAATTTTTGAAGCAGGAGGGCCACTGGCTACACCATAATAGTTAAAAGAGACAGGAGCTGTGGCTTTCAATGGGTTTCTATGAAACCAATGGGTCATTTTCTCCAGATGTTTTCTACAAGCAAAAAGTAAGAAATGTATAAAAATTAAAGCCAAAACATTTAACAAAAAATGTAAATGGTATAGTTATTTTTAAAATAAAAGTTTACTACAGGAAATACACATTTTATATATAAAATATTATATATAAGACATACAAATATATAAATAAAATGATTCACTGCCTCAAGTCAATTTTTTTAAATTGATCATCTATTTATGGTAGTCTATTTATTTATTTAGATTTTTTTTGTTTTTTAATAAAACACAAAGCTGTTACTCCCCCCAACCGGTTTCATAACATGTGCTAAAATCTAAGCATACAGAATAGACACCTGTGAACAGCAAAACGGACACTGGGCTTTGTGATCACTGGAACACAAAGCTTCCCACTGATCCTCTAGAAAGACATGAAAAATTTCTCACTTTGGGGATGTCAAATAACTTCATTTTCACTAGATTAGGACATTACTAAAAATGAAAAGCACTGTCTGCTGCTCACCTTAATTCTTCCCTGGATAACTGACCTCTAAACACTCATAGCTCATTTGGTATTTCAATTGGTAAATCACAGTGGACTTGCATAGATGTAACTGTAGTCATGGGAAAAACCCAAGATGGGTTAGACAGGACAGATTACCATAAGCTTTTCCCAAAGTAGGAGAAACTCCATGTCAATGTGACAGATTGTGTCACTCAAACTCTACAAAATGAAAATAATGCCAGATATAAAAGGTAGTTTAAAATCCTTGGATGATGTTAAACAGACACCCCACAAACACCTGTGGCCTGAATGAAAAGTCTCAAGTCCCAGAATCTCATGTCCAAACTATTTATGATAGTCTATGTTTAGATCAGGACCATAAAAAAACCAGCATTTGGACATTTGCCCTAAGTAATTTCAATGTTAAATATACAGGAGCAGTAATGTTTAAACTTTAAACAGCATAAAAATCACTCGGGGGCAGGGGGAGGAGATGGTCTTGTTAAAATGTAGGTTCTAATTCAAAGTCTGGGGGAGGACCTGAGATGCTGATGCTTCTAATAACTAGACTACACTTTTGAGAAACAAATTATAGACTGTGGTCAAATAGCTGCAAGTGAGAAGAGCACAGGACCAAATGAATGTAATTTTCAAGACACATTCACATGGTGACCCTCATTCACATTGTTAAGGCTACTTGAAATAAATAGGTTTTAAGTTAATAACATTTCCCACATATTGCTAATGCCAATGGATTGGTTATAGCATGTGTTCTATAATAAGTGTATTTTCCACAAAACAGCAATCGAAGAATCAATGTTTTAATGATAAAACTGTAATACAATACTTCATCAATAACTTCTAAGAACAAGAACATTTGAAAAACTACCTATGTGAAATGCCAACTTGAAAAGAAAAATAAGTTCCATACTTCTTAGGATTAAAAAAAAAAGGCAGTATGTCACTGGGTAGGTAGTTCCAGCCTAGCGGAAGCTTAAATATGGCAATTAGATTCCAGGAAGGAACAGAGACGAAATGCCGACAAGACTTACGTAATTTGAAGGCATTATACAAGACTATCAATCAACTTTTATTCTTAGAAAAAAAAAATGTGGGCTGCACAGTGTATGAAATACCTACGTTAAGGGCCGGCCCGGTGGCGCACTGGATAGTGCGCCGCTTGGGAAGCGCGGCGGCGCTCCCGTCCGAGGGTTCGGATCCCACATACAGACCGGCTCCCGCTCACTGGCTGAGCGAGGCGCGGGAGCAACACCGAGGCTTGCAATCCCGTTGCCGGTCCCCGGTCCGGTCCGGGGGCAACACTGAGGGTTGCGATCCGTTGCCGGACACGGAAAAAAAGACAAAAGAAAAAAAAAAAAAAAAAAAGAAATACCTACGTTAAGCACCTCCCTTATGATATTTACTTATTCATGACAAAACCGGTTTTGGGGAGCATCACAGTTAATAGAGAATGCATTGTGTACCCAACGAAGAATTGAGCAGGTTCATTTATGACTCAAAACATTTTAGAAAACATCATCTGAATATTTTTTATATTAACCTCCATTACAGCCTAAGTAAACACAGCACCTACGTGCAGATAAATCAAGCCTTCTAGAGACAATGCAGACTCTACACTGCATTTTGTGAAAGCAAATTTTCTACACATACTTCTTCAAAGGCGGCCTCCCACCGCCAGGATGAAAATGTCTCAAGTTTCGCGCATCTTTACTCCAGGAACGAAGTGGGTAGGTGCTGTGTTCTTTACCCTGCCCACCTCTCCCCTCCCGCGACCGGGCTCCCTTCAGTCGCCAGGAATTCTGGGGGTTGGGTGGAGAAACGACGCAGCCCCGCAGGTACGAGGGTGCCTTTGGAGCGCCAGCACAGCACCCGGATCGAAGCTGCTACCTTCACCACCTCCGCACGACTGCGTGAGCTGACAAGGGCCCCCAAATCCGGAGGTCCCGGGCGCGCCAAGGAACTCACCTGAGGTCAAGCTCTGAGCGTCCACTTCCGGCTTGCCACCCAGCCTCTTCCTCCCGGCGTCGGGCCGTGCCAGGCGGCAGCCGTGCGCACGCGCCAAAGCTAATGTGCCCTCCGTCCCCACAGGCATTTTTGTGGACAGCCGACACCATCAACCCGGGAAGGGTGGGCAGACGACGACCGAGCGAACCCTTATGTAGCTTACATTATAAGACCTCCACTGCCAGTGGAGACGCGGGGCAAGGGGATTCGGTGAACTCAGCTGTTAACTATCATTGATTCTCGGGGCCAATATGGACTTTTTCTTTCGTTTGTTTCAAGGCACTAGACGGAGACTTTTGGTACACTGTGCAGGTGTCCAGGGACACTGGTGTGAAGGGGTGACCCTACTGCTTGGGGCTCCGGGGAAACCGGGGAGGGATACTACCGGGAAACACCCATCCTCAGACACACTTACCGATTTCTCAGAGCCTATACAGCCCTCCTCCTGAGGGGAGAAGGCACGAGTCCGCACGCGAGGAAGGGGGGAGTCGGAACCAAGGCGACTGAACTAGCGACGGGCGCCAGGCGGCGCCTGCCGGTCACGTGGCCCGGCGGCCATGACGGCTACCGAGGCCGCGGCGCGCGCGGCGTCGCAGCCCCTCGGGACGCTCTGCTCCTCAGCCCTTCTCGCGCCTCCTCGCTGGTGCTCCCTCCTAAGCCGCGTTCTCTCCCCCGGAGAGGAAGAGGAGAGCTGGCCTGGCCTCCCCCGCCCAGGCAAGATGCCGCGGTAGCGACGGCGACCGCGGCGGAGTGGGGCGGCCTCAACCTAGCCCG
>NW_007732073.1:45332-51992 GCF_000696425.1 Galeopterus variegatus | reverse complement strand
GTGGCGGCAAATGGGCTTGGGCGGCTCCTCGGCGGGTGGCGGCTGTGGCCGTAGCGGTTCCTCCTGGCCCTGTTAATGTCGGGGCCAGGCCCGGGGAGGATGGCGCCCTAGAGCTCGGCCTCGCTGGGTCAGGGGCGGGAGGGGACGGGGCGGGGACCGGCCATGTCGGAGGTGACCCGGAGTCTGCTGCAGCGCTGGGGCGCCAGTTTCAGGAGAGGCGCCGACTTCGACTCCTGGGGCCAGCTGGTGGAGGCGATAGACGAGTATCAGATGTGAGTGACTGGCAGCGGGAGCGGGCCAGACCGGCCGCCGCCGGCCGCCTCCCCTCGTTTCTGACGGCGTCTGCCACCACGGGGTCTGCAGCCCGGGCTGCCCAGGGCGGGGCCCCGCAGACACTGGGGCTGCTCTGCAGGCGACGGTCCGCTCCCTGAGGCTCCTCGCCCTGCTTCTCCTCTGCCTGCACTGGGCCAGCTCCATTCAACAGGTCCCCCTTCTTTCCTGGGGCGCCGGCCCTAGCAGGCCACCTACTTAGTTCCTTCCATCGCTTTGCAGTCTCCTTCCCTCCGCCCCTCCCAGGTTGCCACCCCTCGATCTCTCTTTTAAATTCTCTGAGGAGTACTTGTGTGCTCTCCGCCCACGTTCCAGGGACGAGTGGCCTTGCTCTGTGTGTGTGTCTTCCTCCATGTGTAGGAGGGGAGGGGGTGCCCCAGGACGGAGCGAGGGAAGGGATGCCTCTCTGCTAAAAGAAGGGTCCCCTCTCGCGCTCCTTCTCCACTCCTCTTCCTGGTGAGCCGTGTCTTCACAATTCCACCTCGATTTCGTTTCGGTTTCTGGGACTGTTATTTGCCAGGCTGTGAGTCCCACCCACCCCCTCGCTCGGTTGCTTTGGGTGGAGTCCGCGCAGGATGTGAACAGAAGAGAGCAAAATGTGAATTAATAGACCACGCTCGGGAGCTAGTAGGGAGACTCCCTCCTTGGGTCCCTCCTCCTTTTCCTGTGTATAATGTATAGCCTCAGGGTACACGAGAAAACAGGTTTTCTTGATAAGCCTGAGTCCGATTTCTTTCCCTTTCTGATTTCCTCGCAAAGTTTCAGGAGTATTTTTAAAATTAAAAGATTTATCTACATATATAAAATATCGCTTAGTGTCTTGCACATTTTGCTAAACGTAACTACCTACTAAAATGTTATTTTTGGAAACTGTCGCCATTAATTATTCTTGGGTTAAAGCAAGTTATTGTTTAAGGTTTCACCGAGTGTGGAACCAGGTGTGAGTAACATCCGTCTCCTCCCCAATGTCCTCTAGAAAGAATACAGGATTGATACTTGGAAGATCTAATCCGCTCACCATAATAGTTGTTTGTTTTTATCTGACCATTAAGATAATTTAGATGTGTAGATATTCTTTACCCCGTTTTACTGACTTGGAATTGCCTGTAGTATCAATAAGCCCTGGAAACAACCATGTTCTGGGCCATTTTGCCATGTGAAACATCTACTATTTGTTTGGCACTTTCACATGATTTCATTTGCTCTTGCAACTACCCGGTGAGAATATAATCATTCTCATTTTACAAAATGAGGAAACCGAAGCTCAGGTTAAACAGATTACCCAGGGTCATAAAACAATACCACTGAAATCTGGGATTTTTAAAATTCCAAATCCTGTCTCCTCCACTACATAATGCTTAAGATGCTTTATATATGATGCACTGATAGAGTAATTCTGTAAGTGAATTGGACACATTAGAAGATTTCCTTGGTTACTGGAGAACATACCCTTCCAAAATGTAGCCTGTTAGACAGTGAGTACCTATGTATGTTAAGTAAAACTGCCTGTCCTGAGATATAAAGCCACCTGTCACCTGGGACGTGGTGGAACCCAGCAGCTGTCGAAGCTGGGCGGGAGACCTCACAATGGAAAGTGAAGAATAAATACCATGTCCGATTGAAATTACAAAGGAAAATTGAATATGCAATCCGTTTAGCTGGAATTTCTAGAAACATCTGAATGAGGGTAATAGGCACAAGCAAATCTATTATTGGACCTCAGTACTAACCTTTGAACTTCATGATTCAGAGTAGTCCTAAAATTGATATAAAAACTGCCAGTGTCAAAGTTCAATGGAAATATGTAATGATTGGCTTAAATTTTATAAACATACAGGCTACATATAAAATGAGGCAAGAAGTTAAAATTAGTATATCCGAAAGTGAAGGCAAATTGTCCTTTTTATTTGAAGTATCTGTTTGGGAGGAAAGGCTGCAGCAAAGGAGACCAGTTGGGGCCACTATAAAGATGTGAACAAAAATTGACAGAATTGAGTCACTGACTGGGTATCTGAGTGTAGAAGGAAGAAGTGTCTGGAATAATGGCTATTTCTAATTGGGTAGGCAGCAATGTCTTTGCAGTCATACAACAAACAGGAGCTAGTTTATAGGGAGGGTAGATTTTAGGGAAGGGGTAGTACAGGCTGTAGCTTAGACAATTTCATCACTTAACAAGTGAGAGCGAGGGATACAAAAATGAATAAAATTTGATTTCTGCCCTCAAACACTGAGAGTCTAATGGGAAGTTTTGGAGTAACTTGGTATTGCAATTACAGACGTATGAAAAGAGTAAGTGCTGCCACACTTCTTGCTGTTTCCTGGAGCGTACACCTGCCTTAGGGATTTTGTATTTTTTTCTGGAACACTCTTGCCCCCATTATCTGCTTGGGTGTCTTGGTCACCTACTAAATATTATCTTCTCGGTGAGGCCCTCTCTGGCTACCCTATTTAAAGTTACAAAGGCTGCTGTCCACCCGCACTCCCTTACCTCATTCTTGCACATCCTGCTTCATTTATTTCCGTAGTAGTTATCACAATCTAAAATACACCTAAAATATATTTTACGTATTTATTTTGTTTACTGCCTCCCACTGGAATGTAAACTCTTTGAGGTCAAGATTTGGGGTTGGGAAGTGTCTATTTTGTTCTCGACTGTATACTTGTTTATTTTGTTCTGTATACTGTATACTGCATCCACAGTAGTACTAGGCTATCAATACATAATTGTTTGTTTAAACATTATGTAATTATTCTATTGAATGGATGAATTCAGGATTATGCTATGGGAGCATTAAGGAGTTGATGCTAAAATACTACTGGAAGGTTTAAACAAGTTATGTCAAAGCTAAAATTGTTATCCAAAATATATATGGTCAAGTAAAAGTAAACCCATTTAGCAGGCCACCTCTTTCAGCTACCTGGGTATACATGACCTCTAACTGATGGTAGAGTGGTACAGAAACGTGCTTAGAATCAGACATTTCACAGGATCAATCCTGAAGTATATCTAGCACATGGATGCTAATAAATACCTGTTAAGTGAATGGGAGAGTTTGAAGACTGGATAATACCTGCTTTTAGTCATCTTTTCTATGCTTTGTACCTGTGCTGCTTCAAGTACGGTCCACAGATTGTGGTGGTCTGCAAAGTGTTGCTAGTCTGCAACAAGATAAAGAACGAAATTGAATTGAGAGTGAGCATTTAGAAACAAACTTTACAGCAGTTTGACATCTTCACAATATTTTTTATTGTATTTAAAAAAAAGTGTTAGCTTATAACAGATTTTTAGGGAAAAACTGATCTTTTACTACAGATAGTTTAAGAAGCACCAATTTCCGTGCCATGGAATTCTGTGGAGTTTCCATCTGTCACTTGTTTATATGCTTAAAGTATTTTTAACAACTCCACCCCCACTCCCAGACCCCCGAGAATAGTCCTGTTTTACTTGTAGGCACCTTCGTAGGGCAAGATGAGTCTGTAGAGAATATTTGACAGGTTTCTCACCTTTACTAGCAGAATGTCAACTTTTTTATTTGCTCATCTGACATCCAGAGCATGTAGATTTTCCTGTAATGGACAAAATCAGATCTAATTTTTGTCTTAAAATGGTCCAATCTTTTGTGGATTTAAAAAAGTAATTTTTTTGCTTAGGCTTAAAAAAAGTTTCTTTAAAACAACCTATTGAGGTAAAACTTATATACAATGAAATGCACCCATTTTACAAGTACAATTTAATTATCTTTTAGTTCAATTTACCAAGTTATGCAGCCATCACCACATTCAAACTTTAAAACATTTCCATCACCCCGAAAAGATCCCTTGTACCTATTTGCAGTCATTCCATAGTCCCACTCTAGCCCCAGATAACGAATAATTTATATTCTGTCTTCTATAGATTTATCTTTTCTGGACATTTCATGTAATTTGAATCATACAATGTGTGATCTTTTGTATCTGGCTTTTTAAATTTAGCATAATGTTTTTAAGGTTCATCCATGTTGTAGCATGTATCCGTACTTTGTTTCATTTATTGAAGAATAGTATTACATTACATGAATATACCATATTGTATTAGTCTGTTTCTGTTTCTTATAACAAAATACCTGGAACTGGGTAATTTATGAAGAAACAATATTATTGCTTACAGTTTGTGAGGCTGGCAAGTCCAAAGTCCAAGGAACACATCTGGTGAGGGTCTTCTTTGGTGGTGGCTTCAGCAACCCAGGGTATCACATTGTGAGATGGTGGAAGCAGAGAGGGATCCTCATACTCTGTCCTTTTAAAGTCCTCAGAACCATGCCCACCATTAAACCATCCACTTAATCACCTCTTGAAGGCCCCACCTTTCAGTTACCATAGTAGGATTTCCTTAACACTGTCACAGCGGGGTCCAAAGCTCCAACACGCTAAACGTTTGGGGGGGACACAATTTAATACATAACACACATTTTGCATATTCATTCAGTAGTTGATAAACATTTTAATTGTTTCTGATTTTTGACTATTATCGGTAATACTGCTGTGAACATTCTCACATGGAAGTCCTTGTGTGGACACATGTCACGGTAAGTACTTGTGTGGACATATATGATGGTAATTAAAAACCTTTTAATTCTATTTTTCCATGAACTTTTTGAAGTACCCTTATATTTTAATTTGTCTTAGGTAGGTACCTAGGAGTGGAACTGCTGGGTTATATGGTAAATTTGTGTGTAACTTTTAAATTATTGTCTAAACTGGGTGTACCATTTTATATTTCTACCAGCAGTGTATGAAGATTCCTATTTTTCCACATCGCCAGCATTTGTTATTGTCTATGTTTTTGTCTTTTTTTTTTTTTTTTGTGACCGGTAAGGGGATTGTAACTCTTGGCTTGGTGTCGCCCGCACCGTGCTCAGCCAGTGAGCGCACTGGCCATCCCTATATGGGATCCGAACCCGTGGCCTTGGTGTTATCAGCACCGCACTCTCCCGAGTGAGCCACAGGCTGGCCCCCTATTGTCTATGTTTTTGTCTTTTTTTTTTTTTTTTGACCGGTAAGGGGATTGTAACTCTTGGCTTGGTGTCGCCCGCACCGTGCTCAGCCAGTGAGCGCACTGGCCATCCCTATATGGGATCCGAACCCGTGGCCTTGGTGTTATCAGCACCGCACTCTCCCGAGTGAGCCACAGGCTGGCCCCCTATTGTCTATGTTTTTGATTGCAGCCATTCTAAGTAGGTGTATAGTGTACCTCACTGTGGTTCGATTTGCATTTCTCCAGTGACTAATGTTGCGTTTCTTTTATATGCTCAATTCCCCTCTGTAAATTTTGTTTGTGAAGTGTCTGTTCATATCTTTGGCCCATTTTTTAATTGAGTTGTTTGTCTCTTACCTATTGAGTTGTAAGAGTTCTTTATATATTCTGGATACAAGTCCTTTACCAGATACATGATTTGCAATATTTCCTCCCAGTCTGTTGCCTAGTTTTGAAGAACAGGATTCTGTTTGGATTTAGCATCCTTTTGTACTGACTATTAGTATTTGAGCAGGAGTTCAGAGCTGCATCTTTTCTTCTGACAATTAACCTGCTTAGGTTGACAGCCAGTATTAGCAAATTATGTGTAGAATTATTCAGATAAACTTGTGCCATGCTATAGTTTCTCTGAGTTCAGAAACATATAATTGACACTGTTAAGGATACAGACTGTGGGTTCCTAAAGAGTATTCCATATAAGTGGTAGGCAAGCAAGAGTTAGAAAATAAACCAAGTACAGAACAAAGAGAATGGCTGTATTTGTTTCTATTTTCACTGTCTCATGTGTGGAATCCACAAAAAGTGAGCCTATGAATGACATTTTAGAAGAAAATATTATGGGATTTCTAGTTTTGGGAGAAAAGAAATAAATGTATGGAAGCACTTTGATTAAGTAACATGGTGGAGCTGTCCTGGCAAATGTTATGATTTTTTAAAAGGAATTTCTTGCTTTATGATAAGAAGGATGCGTATCTTTCATAGATTGGATAGAGGCCATTAAGAATAATGAACTTTATGCCTGATCTTTAAAGACATGATTGCATAGAATAGAACTCTTCATCTAGTACTGTTTTTTGGAAATATGATGAACTGTCTACTGCAATTGGCTTGGTAGAAAATCTAGCAATTGCGGGGCCGGCCCATGGCTCACTCGGGAGAGTGTGGTGCTGAAAACACCAAGGCCATGGGTTCGGATCCCATATAGGGATGGCCAGTTGCTCACTGGGTGAGTGTGGTGCTGACAACACCAAGACAAGGGTTAAGATCCCCTTACCGGTCATCTTTTTTTTTTTTTTTTCCTTTTTGTCTTTTTTCGT
>NW_007732073.1:29125-45025 GCF_000696425.1 Galeopterus variegatus | reverse complement strand
ATCTTTTAAAAAAAAAAAAAAAAAAAAAAGATGACCGGTAAGGGGATCTTAACCCTTGTCTTGGTGTTGTCAGCACCACACTCACCCAGTGAGCAACTGGCCATCCCTATATGGGATCCGAACCCTCAGCGGGAGCGCCACCACACTCCCAAGCGGCGCACCGTAGCAGTGCACCACCGGGCCGGCCCCTACCGGGCATCTTTTAAAAAAAAAAAAAAAAAAAAAAGAAAATCTAGCAATTGCTATCCTCTGTATTTCTGCCCCCTTTGCCTACCCAGAATTGTATAGTATGCTTGGGAATTTTATTTTCAAATTCTTTCACCAGTTATTTTTTTCCACAATTTTTTTATTGAGATAAATATCACATAACTTAAAACTCACCGTTTTCAAGTGTACAATTCAGTGGTTTTTAGTATATTCACAATGTTGTGTAACCATCACCACTATCTAATTTCTGAACGTTTCCATCATCCCCAAAAGAGACCCCATGTGTGGTGTCAGTCACTCCTAATTCTCCTATCTCCTGGCAACCACTATGTTTCTATGGATTTACCTATTCCAGATATTTCATGTAAATGGAATCATAATATATGATCTTTTCCATCTGGCTTCTTTCATTGAGCATAATGTTTTTGAGGTTCATCCATATTGTAGCATGTTATCAGTACATCATTCCTCTTTAATGACAGAATAATATTCCATCAAATAGATATATCACATTCTGTTTATCCATTCATCAGCTGATGGATATCTTGTTGGTTTCCACTTTTTGGTTATTATAAATAATGCTGCTGTAAACACTTCCTTACAGGTTTTTTGTGTGAACATGCTTTCAGTTCTTTTGGGATTTTTAAAATTGCTGGGTCATACAGTAACTATGTTTAACCTTTTAAGGAACTGCCAAATTTTTTCCACAGTGGCTGGCACCATTTTACATTCCTAGCAGCAATGTGTGAGGGTTCCAATTTTTTACGTCCTTGCTGACACCTGTTATTTTCTCTCTCTCTTTTTTTAAAAAAAAATTATACCCATCCTAATGGGTGTAAAGTAGTATCTCATTGTGGTTTTGATATGCATTTCCCTAATGACTAATGATGTTGAGCATCTTTCCAAGTGTTTATTGGCCATTTTTTATATCTTCTTTGGAGAAATGTCTATTGAAGTCCTCTGCCCCAAATTAGTCTTCTTATTGTTTAGTTGTAAGAGTCAATCCTTTGATTTTTGCTGCCTCAGAAATAGATTTAGATCCTCACTGTTGAGCTTGACTAGTAAATAGAACTATCCTTGAAAACTCATCCAAGCCCTACCTACTATTTTTAAGTATGATGGTAATTGGGCAAACAATGATTTCTCTTTTAATTGATGGGGGATTTGCTTTTTTCCCATAAGAAATGTTTCAAAATATATTTTGATAGGGTATTATCCCTTTGTCATTGCTGTAATTTGGGTTTGGACTAATCTTATCAGCAAATTAATTATAGACTGATAAATTATCTCTGGTTGGTAATATTGATGCTCAATAGAAGTGTTTAAGCAGAATGTGGACAACTGCTTGTTGGCTTATTGTAAAAGAAATTCATGCACACTAAAGGAAATTGGATTAGATACCCTTTAAGATTCTTTCCAGCTCTAAGATTCTGTTTTTACTGCCTAGAACTGAAATTTGTCCAGTGAAGTAATATGAAGAGTACTGTATCTTATTTTCATCATTGTTTAAAGAATTTGATTCTAAAGTTAATGTAGATTTATACTTTGAAAACAGAACAAAGTATTATTATATTTCACAGTTTTGTGTTTTTGGTGGCTGGCGAATATAGGGATCTGAACCCATGACCTTGGTGTTGTAAGGCTGTGCTCTAACCAACGGAGCTAACCGGCCAACCCTAGTCACTGTTTTTTAAGACTTAAACTGTTTCACCTTGTTGCAGTTGAGATTGCTTTCCTTCAATTCTAAAGAATATGTGTTTTATTCTTACAGATTAGCAAGACATCTACAAAAAGAGGCCCAAGCTCAACACAATAACTCTGAATTCACAGAAGAACAAAAGGTACCATAAAATAATACCTAGATAGATCAGATTCTGAATGGAAAGGGTTCTGTCTTTCAAGTTCATAAAGAAAACAAACAAACAAACAAAAAGTTATACTTAAGAGAATAATACTGATTATGCTTTACCTGACATTAAGTGATTATTTAGAGATTCCGTATGACTTATCACTTAATGGATTTCTTTACTCACCATTTAGACTTTGTTTAACTTTAGTGGAGACCATCTACAGTTTGGTTGAGGAGCAGGGGAACCCAGAGACTGGAGTCTGTCTAGACTTACATGGGAAAAGAGAAGGATTATGAGTAATTGCATTCCACCTCAACAGTTATTTAACAATGAACTTTCATAACTCCTTTTCGACCACCTCTCAAATCACACACACACATATACACACACACCCCACACCCACCCACCCCCAAAAAGCCCACTACTGAAAAAATTAGGTCAATTCAAGAATTCGGCATAAAAGTTCATCAGTAAAATAAATGAGTAAGGTTGCAAAATGTTTCAGTGATGCTCTTTCTCCTTGAATTACAATTTTTGTGTGTCAAGTTGATTCCCTTAACTGTTAGAGATTATGAAAAATGGGATACTTTAAAGAAGCTTTACTCTAACAGAATGAGAAGAGATGGGAGGAAACCACTCCCATCTTCTCCTGGCTCAGAGTGTCTAGTGTTAAGTCAATTTTTAATCTTGCAGAGAGTGAAAAAAGTCAGTCTTTCTTTCATCTCTTAAGAAAAAAACAGTGTAAAACTGTGGTGACTTAATTTGCACTTATTAATTCTTTTTTGCACAGTGGGAGAGGTAGTGGTTTTTTGCACACTTTAAGCCTAAACAAATTTATTTTAGTTCATAGTAAAATAAATATTTAAATCTTACTTATAGGAGTTTGGAAAGAAAAAGCCTCCAAAGATTAGGGTTAGCCATATTTCTTGCTCAAGTTATTAGTATATTTGCATTTAAAAAATATCGAGTCCATTTTATCTAATGTATCTATTTTTTGTATTTCACCAAAAAATCACATTGCTACAATTTAAAAGAATATTTTTCTTTTTCCCTTAATAATTCTAAAACCCATAATTATTTTGCCTCTGGAAAATAATTATCACAGGGGAAATGACTGATTTGCTTAAGGAAAGGAACAAAAACTAAATTCTTTACTACCTCTTTTAAGATTTGTGAAATCTGTCTAGGAATTGATTAGGAAATGATTAGCTGGCATCACAGAATTGGGAGGTAAAACACCTAAATTTTGATGAAGAGAATCTCAGATATATAAGTATACAAATTAAAAGGTAACAAAATTGTGTTATGAATATGGAAGTAAGTTGAAAACTTAGGGAATTAACATTTTAATGACCCCATATTTTGATCAGTTATTTGCCTTGAGTTACTTATATGCTTTGTCTCCAACATCTGTTGCTTAGGTAGAGGACCAATGAGTCACATGGCCTCAAGTGTACAGTGATTTGACCTTCTAAAGCATACTCAAATTACAAACAAAAAAATACCATCAATAACGTGTACCTTGTCATATGATGATGATTTGACTAATGAGAAAAAATTAACTTTTTCTTAAACTTTTTAAGGCTGAAGCTCTTGTTTGATAATGCTATTTATTCTTTAATTTATAGCCGTTGCTTAGCACTCATGTGGTTGCTGTCTTTTTTCATCTTATCTTTGGTTACAAAGACCTACAGATCCTGTATTCCAGAAGGTCTAGGAAGCAGCACTACCCAGAGGAGAGAGCTGGCTCTGGGCCTTAATTTCCTTATTTATGAAATGAGGGATTAGAGAACCCTAAATGATCATAAAAGGTGTCCCTGAGTTTTCTAAAGACCTGACCTTTACTTTTGAAGTATTCTGTACCTCCTCCTGTCTTGGAGGCCTAATTTCTGAAGGATTTGTTATTTACAATATCTCCTAGGCAGCATTTGTGGCTGCCTGCCTGTTCTTTGGGCTTGGAGAAAGACCCCCAGATCACTCTGTAGTGCATGATGAATATAAGACAAGTTGTATGCATTTAAAAATTTAATTTTCTTTAAAAATACAAGTGAAACATTTACAATGGTCCAAAAAAGTGATACTGACATATAGGCTTTATTTCAATGCCACATAAGGAAAAAGTTATCAGAGGATCCAAGACAAGAAATGGTTAGATAACAAAGTTTTTCAGACATGTTCTAGGGAACATTGATTCTGAAAAATTAATAGACACTATTTGAACAGAGAGAGTGTGATTTCTCAGGGTTTTTAATATGCTAATATGTATGTCAAATATTTTAAGGAGTTTGGGTATGCAGTATTTTAAAATTTATTTGTTTTTGGAAGTCCCCTCCTCCCTTTATAAAACATTTCATTGGGTCTAGTGTTCTGAAAACATATTAGGGGAAATTTTGATACAAACTATTGGATCTGCAAAATTAATTGAATGCTGGATCTGGCCCATAAGCGAACGGAGAAAAAACTCAATTGCCTTTCCCTCAAAAGAGGAACTTGGAGAATATTCCTTACATTATTCTAGTCAAAATTGTTCTTTATGTTTTCTATTTTATTGTATCTTCTATGCTTTTACTATTTTCAATGTTTTTGTAACAGTGGCAAATTTTAGAATTATGCCAACCGTTCAGTAGTTTGTGGCACTTTGAAAGATTTTTTCTTAAAAACAACCATATTTCTAAAGTGCTTTCTTTACGAAGCTTTTCACTGTCTAGCTCACAGTGAACTCTCAAGAATATTTGATGAATAAATGCTTTGTTGTATCTTAGGTTATGGATAATTTATTCATATGTGATTATTATTTTAAAATAAGATAAATCCTAAGTTTTGAGAGAAAACTTACATACATTTTCACAGTATTTATTTTAAATCTAAAGAACTCTAATGCAGAACCACTGATCTCTCTAAACTTTACTAATTCGTGATAAATAGTATAAAAGCTTCATATGCATTTTCTAAGATTCTCAAAGTTTTCTGGTGTAAAATAAGAAAGTTTATGATTCTTATTTGATCTGCCTCATGATCAGTTCATTTAAGTTTCATTTCAGTTCTCAATAGTTTTGTCATTATAACAACTGGATTTAGTGCCAACAAATAGCTGCCAAAAGCTTTCATTCCGTTGAGTTCTCTACTTTGGTGTAGTAGATTTTCTCATGTAAGTTTCTGGACAAAATAGAACATCCTGTCTCATGATCCTTAGAAAGTTTTCCCCTTTTTTGAGTCAAGTTTGGTGGTGATGAGAATTCCAGCACTACATGATATTTTATAAAAATAGGTTCCAGCCCCTCCCCCACTTTCTGCTCCCACCCTCCTCTCTGCCCTCTTACCTCCCTCCCCCACAGCTAGACAGTAGATGTCTGGCTATTTAAATCTAAAAATCTAAGACTGGATTAAATGAGACTGTACTACTTTATATGTATTTTTTAAATCTAATTTTCCTTATAGGAAAATCGAATTGTATAATTGAATACATTTTAGTAAAATTAATTGAGCTCTTTTATGTCCATTTTTATTCTATCTTTTCTTCTAACTGATCTTTTAAGCTGCCAATTTCCCTAGCAATGACAAAGTAAAAAAGCCAGTATTATGAAAATGAGAGCATTTTTCTGTTCTATACCATATTAGGTATCTACGGTTAGTTTGAATGAAGTGCTAATAATTTAAGTCTTTCTAAAATTAAACTTCACTTACCTTCAGTGCTTAGTCTTAATGTACATTAATTGTCAATACTTATATTTTGGCACATTTGAACTTCTGCTTTTAATCATTTTTCTGAACCATTTATTTCTGAGAAAAGTGAAACAATTACAGTAGCAAGCACTTGATTTTGACCTCAATAAATTCTACGTGTTTTAAAAGTTATTGCTACAGCTAAAATGATAGTGTTTCATTCTCTTTTTAATACTGAGGTTGGGTGTGGTCCCTTAAAATAGTTATGAATAATGCCTATTGGTATTTTGCCATAGTTGAGTAGACTTCTGTATAAAAAGCTTTTGCTTCTGCTTAACTTGAAATAATGTTTAAATTTGAAATAGTTTATTGGTAGACTCATAGTTGTTAAATTGCAACATTTTACCTAAATGTTAAAAGCATGAAATCAAGTTGATTTTATAGTGAAAAGGAAAAGAAGTTAACTAATATTTTTAAATACTTACTCATTTTTATATCTCACTTAATATGACAAAATCCTTTTTAAAAATTAACTTTAAAAGAATATAAAAAGTTACAGGTAATTGGTATTAATATAAGTGTTGCTTTGTTGTATATTTTGCTGTGTTGTATAGAAGGCATTGGTGTCTAGGGCAAGTGACTTAACTTCTATGCTTCAGTTTTCTCACCTATAGAATGGTTGTGTCTAACTCATAGAGATATAGTGAGGATTAAATGAATTAGTGTTTGCAAATCACTTAGGAGAGCCCGTTACTTAATAAGTGCTCAATAGTTGTTAGCCATTACTATTACTATTATTATTATATTTACGTTTAAAATTATTTACTAGTTTTGTCAGAGTTGAGTGGGATATTTCAACAAAAATGATTTGGGATATTAGATTTTACGTAGAAAAGAATATTACTGTTTTCTATGCAATTGCTATTTGAAAGGGTGAATGTCTACTGTGAGTATCTTGAATCCTTTTGCAGTTACTATATATAAACGTAATTTTCATTGTAATCTTTAAACGTGACATTTCAGAATAAAATTGGGTATGTTCTAAGCTCTTATATTGGGATTTAAAATAATTTTTAAAGATTTTAGAGATGGTTAAATATTGTTACTTGTTCCTTGGCTGAGAGTTATATCTTGCTCAGTAGTGTGTTATTTTGTAAGTTGCTATACCAGCTTATTTATTGTAGATACAATAATAGTGCCCACTAGCCTAAATTCCAGGGGCCAGAACAGGACTTGTTACTCCTTTTTGCTTCTCAATTACCTTCCCCAAAAACTGACAAACAGAGAAAACCACCAAATCTAATTTACTGAGTTTTTGCAAGTCATCAATACATTTGGAAAAACCATGTCATTTTTCCCCCACAATATTTCATTGTACAAGTGTTGCCAACATTGTACATGAATATATATATACCTTTTAGTTTCATGGTCTGGATTTATTTCTAATAAAAACAAGAAATATCTTTGTTGGTAGTACTTCAGAGTCTTGCGGGGCATAATTCAGTTGCCTGCTCTGATGTATTTTGTAGGAATCTCCTTTTCATTTTCTACTCCAGTCATTTCATATTCTTGTTCTGATTACTGTTTTCCTGGACAGTTTAAATAACCTGATTCATTTTGCCTTCAGTCTTTCCCTTTTCTACTGCAACCTATGTATACTTTTATCACAGCAGTCTTCTTAAAGAAAAGATCTGATGGAATCATTCTGTTTAAAAACCTTCTGTCACTGAAGGTCCACTTTACCTTTCAAACCCCTGCTTTCAGTTTGGGAGCTTGTTTGGAGGTTTTAGCAGGGGAACACAACTACTCGTATACCCTTGACCACAGAATGGTCCTCTCCTCTTATCAGAGAAGGTCGTCCTCTTAGACCGAGCGCGCAGCTTCAGGAGGGATGCATATGGAGTGGTTAGGGAGGAAGGGGAAACCCGCCTAGCCAGCCAGATCAGCCAGTTCAATCCTAGGGTCAAGGGGGTAACAGATGCCACAGCCAGATCGCCCTCACATTCCAGTTTGGGATTTAGACAATTGAATTATGACAACTTTCTAAACTGTTTAATTTTAGAAATCCTCCCAGTCACTGGGGCCCTGATTCCCAATACAGGTCTTGTTCCGTTTCTTTAGGACATAGTGTCAGGAAGCCCTTTTCATTGCGCTTTAAATCACAGCTATCTATATCTTACTTTGCTGAAGCTTATAGAATCGAATGTCTCTGCTTTATATTATAGTGATTCTGTCTTATCTTATTGTGATTTTCTTATTATATATTGTGTTATCTCACATAGTAAAACATGAGCTTATTAAAGGCGAAGACTATGCCCTATCATTTATGTTCATACTGTAGCTCATTATATAAAACAGATCTGATTGTAAAATTTGACAGCATTCATAATGGTTCGATTTAAGACAAAATTAAATTATACCATTGTGCTAACTTTCAGATATTTTTATTTTGAAGTCCTTTAGTGAATTTCAGGCTTTATGGAGAAGAAAAAGCAAAGCTTGAGTGGGAAGATGTCAGGGAGTCCTTTTCATTGCCTTTTAAATCATGTCTAAAGCTGTCACCAAGGCAAACTTGGTTTAGAGTTGGCTGTGGCACATTAGATCAGGGGAGAATGTGTACACACTCTCTGTCCCTCATCTCAGTCCTTTGCCTCCTGTTTCTCTTCTCTAAAGTCTGCAAGATGCTAGAAATAAGTAAAATTATCTTATTTAAAGAATTACACACCTCTTATCAATAAAAATTAACTTGATGATTTTAACAACTAACAGTTAAAATAATTTTGGTATTTATAGCTAATTTTTTTCCTGCAGAAAACCATAGGCAAGATTGCAACATGCTTGGAATTGCGAAGTGCAGCTTTACAGGTAAATAGTGCTGTTTTCCCCTCTTCCTAATACAAGGAAAATAAATGATTCTGAATTATTCTGGTAAAACAGGAGGCATTCATGCCCAAAGCAGTAATACCTCTACAGGGTTTTATAACAATAGGACTCCATCTATTAAGTTTCTGCTTAAAATATTTAGTTTATATTTTGTAAACTGTGGAAATAAAAGATAGGACTTCAATTTTTTTGGTTACTTTTAGCCTGAGTGTTCCAAGAATGCTAAAACAAAGAAAAACCAGTTTGGAACTTTTCATTTTCTATCTTGAAATCAAGAAGTAGATTCATTTTGATTATTTGGTTCTTGCCAGTTAAAAGACATAGGGTGCAGTGAAATCTTTGTCATACAAAGATGTAATATGCATATTTTAAATTTAGTCCACACAGTCCCAAGAAGAATTTAAACTGGAGGACCTAAAGAAGCTAGAACCAAGTAAGTTTTATTTTCTATTGTTTAGTGATACTCCTTTAGAAAAAGTTAATCTATTATAGGTATTAAGATCATTTAGCATAGATGCTTGTTGTATTTATTTCTGTTAACATCTAGTCCTTTGTGATTTTGGGGGTGCTTTTATAATTTCTGTAGTATTTATAGTAATTGTTTGGATTTCACCTTCATTATAGAATATGTGAGATTGTGCTTCCTCTAAATATGTATTAGCCTTCATTTTTGTCTTAATCACTTTAATAAGACTGTCATTACTTTGGTAAACATTTACAGTAGAGTCTAATGGAAAATACAAGCTTATAGTCATTGATATCCATTTACATTACGTATCATTGAAAACTGCAGTCCAGCTGCTCTACAGAATATTTCCTGTTGACCCCATTTTCCTATATATACATATTTCTAACATTTTTGAAGTAAATAATTCTTTCAAATGTTTGGATGGTTAGAATGCTACCAAATAAAGCTTTTTTGCTAGTTCAGGTGAATGTTCTCTTAGGGGAATGTTTGCAATATGGGCATTTTCTAGGTTGACCTGGCCTATATTAGAGATTAATTCTGATGTTTTCTGGTTAATTTTTTGTTTGGATGATCTGTCCTTTGCTCCAACTATTATTGTGTTGGTAATCTCTCCCATTAGGTCCAGTGGTAATTGCTTTATGTAACTGGGTGCTCTGGAGTTGGGTGTGTATATATCTAGAATTGTTATATCCTCTGTTGAATGGATCCCTTTGTCATTATATAATGACCTTTCTTATCTTTTTTAACTTTCTTTGGCTGGAAGTCTGTGTTATTTGATGTAAGTGTAGTTACTTCTGCTCTTTTTTGGTTTCCATTTTGCATGTAATATCTTTTTCCATCCCTTCACTTTCAGCCAGTGTGTGTTTTTATAGGTGAAGTCAATTTTTTGTAGGCAGCATATTGTTGGTTCTTGTTTTATAATCCGTTCAGCCACTCTGTGTCTTTTTTTTTTTTTTCCTTTTTGTTTTTTTTCGTGACCGGTAATGGGATCGCAACCCTCGGTGTCGCATCCGCACCGCGCTCAACCAGTGAGCTGACCGGTCTCTATATGGGATCCGAACCCTCGGCGGGAGCGCCGCCATGCTCCCAAGCACCGCACTCTACCGAGTGCGCCACTGGGCCGGCCCCACTCTGTGTCTTTTAATTGGGGCATTTAAACCATTTACATTTGGGGTTATTATTGATACATAGGGACTCATTATTGCCATTTTGCAGTTTTTTTCTTGCTTTGTGGATTCTTTTTTCCTTTTTTTCTGGTCTTACTGCCTTCCTTTTTGGTTTAGTGCTTTTCTCTAGCTTTACCTTTTTTTAAGGGTGAATAATTAGGATTTTGGCTTCTTATTTAGTTGCTATTTTCCATTGGTTTATTTTTTTTTAGTTTGTTTTAAACAAAATTTAGGAATGTTACAGATACATAGAATGCGCGTAAAGATTGTAAACTGTTTATCCTCAGATATTTATTTTCTCTTCCTATAAACTTGCTCAGCTATTTCTCCTATTACCTTACAGCACCTTTCATTGGTAATAATGGTTACCATTTTTTAGAGTAGCAGCTATATGCCAAGTACTCAGATAAATCCTTTCAACTGCATTTTGCTAACGACAACACTGACACTTGCCTGTGACCTCACAGCTTGTAAATGCCAGGATGGGGTTTTGGGGTCACTTAGACCAGCCTATGTCTCTTTTACTACACTTTGTTATTAATACTTGTAATGATACAATACTGACATCAATCCTAAATATCATAGTTCTCCAATTCAGGCTCTTGAGAGATTATTAACCAATATATTAGTGGGAGATTGGACTAAAATTGGCATTGGTTTTCTATTCCTCATTTTTTGGTGTATGTTTGTTTTGAAGATTTGGGGTGGTAATGGAAAGGAAAGAGTATTATTGGGAGTCATTTTCTTGTATTTTGAATTTATATAGTGCTTTTCATTTGGACTTCTCCCTTCTTGGTACTTATAATCTTTTTTGGGTGATTTAAATTTGCTATTGCTTCTTAAAGAAACATAAATATGTATACTGTATCTCAGTAGGATATACTCTGTAATTGTGAATATATTAAAGTTAGGCACTTGTTATGAGTTAATTCTTTTATCAGAATTAAATATTTTCTACTAACTGGCATTTGACCGTATTTCAGCTTAAGGGTTTTTAGTCAAGCTGGTTTAGTCAAGCTTGTCCTTAGTCAAGCCTCTTCTAAGGAAAATTAATAAATGTAACTTTTGATATGTTGGACTTGGTTTATTTTGCCTAATGTATTCTTTTCTTCAAAGTTTTTTAAATCTCTTGAAAATCCTGTCTGAAATTCATACTAAAACTAGGATCATGAAAGTACTAGTCATTTAATTTTCTTACATTAATCCTCAGTAATACACTACTTACTTCTTCAAACATCACACCATCACCTTATAAAATTCCCTTCCATTGATTTATCCTTCAAGGTGCCATAGAAATCCTACCTTTTCCTGTAAGGTACTCCTTCTAGCCATAATTAAACTCTACAACTCTCCTTTGTAGGAGCACTTCTTGTATCCTTTATCACAGTCTGCCCTGTATTATTCTCTTACATTTGCTTCACTCCTCAAAGAGATCGTGAATACCTTTGTATTTTCCCTACAGAGACTAAGTCAACACTTTGTATATAGTATGAATTTGGCAGATTTTTGTTAAATTGAACGTCTTCAGGGAATCTTCTTACATAATTTAAAAAATAACCTTTCAGATGGGAAGCAGTTGCACGTTTTGCCTATGACAAAAATGAAGCTAGTCAGCCACAAAAGCAGAATGTATTTTGAATTTTGATATTTGAATATGTGTGTGCGTGTGCGTGTGCGTGTGTGTGTGTGTATGTGTGATTTTTAGTGTAAGCTTCAGGAAGGTGGCAGGTCCTGATCTGGGAGAGCAGGCTGGGAATGCTGAATTTTTGCTAGTAGAGTACATCATCATATGTCTGCCATTCAGTGGTCCTAAGTGCATAAGTTCTACTGAATGATCCCATGAGTCTCCAACCCATGGTATGCTTCCTGTTCATGATAATATCTTCTGTGAAATTATGAACTCACTTCTCCTCTTCTCCAGATCCTCCTAGGGTATCATTACTAATACTGGTGGAAAGAAAAACCTATGCAAAGTTTAAGATAGAACCCTGTTTTAAAAGTACATTAGAATCTCTGTTATTCCATAGTTGGTGAAAATGGAAATCTATCCTGCAGTTCAGAAAGTCAGAAAGGATCTGTTTTTTTCTTCCAAAAATTTTCACATAAATTAAATATTTAATATATTCTCTACTTGTAAAAACAAAATAATGAGAGGCTATATTATGCCTAAACATTGCTTTTTCAAAGCATTGATGTGTAAAAAAAAATGCTGTTTAATTCTTTTATTACAATAGAAATGCAAAATATTCTTAATAACTGATATAGCTCTCAATTTTTTTATTGATGTTGTTTTATACGTATTTTAAGGGTTTGTTTTCCCCATTTTATTATAGTTAAAATATTATCATTTCTGTGTTTTTGTTTCTGATATGAATGGTACATGGTCTTTTTTGTCATGCACTTATCTGTTCTTAGTATCTAGTGCAATACTGTGTCAATGATTAATAGATATTTACTGAGTTGAATTAATGGTATACTCAGTTGAATTAATGGACGATCATGAACCAAGTTTAAAAAGGACGTTCTTACAATTAAAAAAAAATTAGTGCTCCTTAGTGAGACCTGAAGTACTAGGATTCTAGCCAACTACATAGGGAAAATTCTGGACCGAATGAATTAGCATATAATAATGCAGGCTTATACTTGTATGGTACTTATAATTTCCCATGCAGTTTCATATATATTATTTAATTTTGATTCTCTCAACGGTCTGTGAAAGAAGTGGTATTCACATTTTAGAATTGGGGAGACTGAGATTCAGAGTAGTTATGTGAATGTTTAAGTCATTGGTGTAATTGCAGGGCCGGGACTTGATTTCAAACCTTCTGACTTTCATCTCTGCCACTTCCCTTTTGTAAAGTTGAGCTGTACAGTTCGTTCTATTCCTTGAACAAGTCAGACTAGTTTTTGCCTCAGAGCCTTGGTTGTTGCTCTCACCTGTTCTCTGGTACCTGGAAAGCCCTTACCCTAGAGCTACTTGTGGATGGCTTCTCTCATCCTAGGTCATAGCTCAAATGTCTTCTAACAGTTTAGTTTTGAAAGGCTTACACTGTCTACCTCAGCTAAAGTTCTCCCTCTATTCTACTTACTTCATTTGCACAGTCACCTGTTTGTGTCCTTCATAGCACTAATCACAGTTTTACATTATTTTATTTGTTGGCTTATTTATTGTCTTCTTTTCCTGACTAGTGTCTAAGATCTGTATGAGGGCAAGGACCCTCTGTCTTGATCACTGTATATCTTTAGCACCTATAACAGTGATTGGAACGTTATGGGCACTCAGTATGCATTTTTTAGAAGAAGAAAGAGAAAGGAAGGATGAGGGTAAGAGCTAAAGGGGGAGAGAGAGACAGAGAGAGTAAGAATGTATGAGAATGTAGACACAAATCTCAGACTCCTTTCTCCCTGGAGGATTTAGTAGAGTACATATATAAGAAGTCCGATAAATGAATCTGACTCCCGTTTCAGTAAGTCATGTAATTGCAGCATGCACTCTTTGGATTTCCTCCTTTGGGATGCCAATATGCCACATCCATTTTAGCTCTAAACTGCAAGACTCTGAAATCGAAGGCTGAGTAAGTTGAGTATAGAATCATGGGAGCCTTTTGGATTGCCTAGTTAATGCTGTGAATTCACCTTGGTATAATTTCAGGTAATTCCTGGGAACCCGTAAGGCCAGAAATGAAACACTAAATTGCATACTTATACAGTACTACGTCTCCAGATGTAGCTAGGACTGTAGAACATCTCTCCTTAAGTTTACACATCAGAATGTAATCACTGAAAAATATCCTGACCATAGCCAGAGCACAGTAGGTGGTACCATATTGTTTGAAGAGTTCTCTTAAGGATAAATCTTTGTGTGTATGTGTGTGTAAATACATATATACTATTATAATAAATTTTATCATGGAAGGAATATGAGAATTATAACCTTGCTACTACAAACTTTATCAGTTTGATGGTGTTGAGGACAGAGAATAAGATGTGCTCATATGCCTCTAATTGGTCATCTTTGATATGAATATTTTAATTAACATACTACAGAGGAGTACTACAGAGAGGTACCTTGTGTCTCATCTAGGACCTTGTATATTGGAGAACTATTTTGGGATTCATTTTCCATGAGGGCTTTGAGGCTGGAACTTATTGTCCTTGGAGATCTGACAGTACTCTGAAAATACTGGTACCAGGCATATACTGTGGATATTTTAATTTTGATAAGACTTTCAATGGACAAATGCATTGTGGCTTTGGAATTGTAGTAAGGCTGGGACTTTAAAATACATATATTAATATGCATAGTAAAATTCATTAAAAATTTAATCATTTAAGATACAATTTTTGATTTTGATTCATAGAAGAATTCATGTTTCTTTATCTTTTTATTCTAGTCTTAAAGAATATTCTTACATATAATAAAGAATTTCCATTTGATGTTCAGCCTGTCCCATTAAGGTAAAATAAATAAGCATCCATATTTGTCTTCTTATTTTATTATCTATTGTATACCTATTTTTCGAATATTTCTAGGTTTTTAAAATATCAACTCTGGTATCATTGATATTATTGATATGAGTGGTGTCATTGGTATCAGTGATATCATTGACAGCAGTATTGATACTAGTATATCAACGTCTTACCTGAGAGATGAGTAGCTATAAGACTTCACTAGTATATTTAGTTTTAAATCTTAGCATCTTTTTTGTCCTTTTTCATGTAGAAGAATTTTAGCCCCTGGTGAAGAAGAGAATTTGGAATTTGAAGAAGATGAAGAAGAGGGTTGTGCTGGAGCAGGGTCTCCTGATTCTTTTCCTGCTAGAGTTCCCGGTGGGTATCACTTATTAAAAATATACATTACTTAACTTAATGCAGGGTTAGGATGTTTGGAGGTTTATTTGGTACTTGCTAGTGGAGTAAAACCTCTCCAGAGCCCAGGCCAATCTTAAGCAAATGTTCATGGCCATGTTATTTGGAGGAGCTATTTTATAAGTATGGTATGAAAGTATCTTACTATTTGTATCAGGGATCCTCAAGACCACCTCCATGTTCTGTGGTTCACTAGGAGGATTGACAGGACTCAGCTTGTAGTTTTACTCACAGCTAGGATTTATTATGAGAGAATACAAAAAATCAGCAAAGGGAAAAAGCACACAGATGAAGTCCAGAGGAAGCCATGTGCAAGCTTCCAATAGTCTCTCCCAATGCAGTCATATAGATGTACTTAATTCCGCCATCAGCAAGTTGTGACAACACATGTGAAATGTGAAATGTTGTCTACTAAGGGAAGCTCATTAGAGATTCAGTGCCCAAGGCTTTTGTTGGGGACTGACTGTGTAGGCACCCTCTACCTAGCACCACCAAAATTCCATACTCCAGAAGGAAAAACAGGTGTTCAGCACAAACCATATTGTTTGCACAGACAATTTGGGCACAGAGGCCATTTTTTTTCAGGGAACCCTGTTGGGAGCCCTCCTAAAATCCAAGTTCCCAGATGCTAGCCATGGGCTGACCTTGCAAGCAGGTCCTTTTTTTTTTTTTTTTTCCTTTTTTTCTTTTTTTTTGTGACCAGCAACGGATCGCAACCCTCAGTGTCACGCCCATACCGGACCAGGACCGGCAACGGGATCGCAACCCTCAGTGTCACGCCCATACCGGACCA
>NW_007732073.1:25264-29115 GCF_000696425.1 Galeopterus variegatus | reverse complement strand
TAGGCTTTCCTTTTACTTACCATCTCTGTCTTCTCAGAATTTCCCTCACACAAAACTATTTCATTCTGGTTTCAATATATTATACGAGGGCTAAAAAATTAGAAAATCTCATTTCTTCGAAAGTTGCATCATTTTCAAACCAATTGGTCTATAGCAAACAGTTATTTTTTAAAAACTTATCCTTTTTGTCTTTTTTTTTGTGACCAGCAACGGATCGCAACCCTCAGTGTCGCGCCCATACCGGACCAGGACCGGCAACGGGATCGCAACCCTCGGTGTTGCGCCCGCACCTCGCTCAGCCAGTGAGTGGCCAGTCTGTATGTGGGATCCGAACCCTTGGCGGGAGCGCCAGCGCGCTCCCAAGCGGTGCACTGTAGCAGTGCGCCACTGGGCCGGCCCGCAAGCAGGTCTTTTTTAAGAATAGCAGTCTCAGTCTTCCTATGATAACTCTTTTTTGTATACTATTATAAGTACTTCTTTAATTAATCTAATTGTAGTGGTTAAAACTTGACCTGGGGGAATGGATACTGAGCAATTGCCCTTTCTTCCCCATCTTGTTTTAGGGAAGCAAAGAATGTATGGCAAGACTTTTTTACTTATGGAAGATCTCAGTGAAGATCTTCCCTCCTTGTAAATAACCTAGGCAAGCACCCTGGGGTAAATTTCTTGATACTGCCAATTACTGCTTTACTCTGCTCTCTTCTTATACGGTGCATGATTTTTATTTCCGGTAACTAGTTCTCTTTAAAAAGTATAACAATATGCTGTAATATTGTGATGCATTTTTATTTTATTTTTTTTATTTTTTAATTTTTTTTCCTTTTTGTCTTTTTTCGTGACTGGCAACGGATCGCAACCCTCAGTGTTGCGCCCATACCGGGACCGGCAACGGGGTCGCAACCCTCGGTGTTGCGCCCGCAGCTCGCTCAGCCAGTGAGCCGCCGGTCTGTATGTGGGATCCGAACCCTTGGCGGGAGCGCCGCTGCGCTCCCAAGCGGCGCACTGTAGCAGTGCGCCACTGGGCTGGCCCTATGTGATGCATTTTTAGAATAGACTCAAGAAGCGTTACAGTATAGTAAATACAGTTTGTATGTCATCCAGATAATCTTAATAATTAAAGTAATATTCCAGTTTTTTTAATATTCCTTGGAGAGGAAACATGGAGTAGGAACAATATAGTCTTGGACCAACAGGTACCTGGGCTTTGAGTATAGGCTCTGCCAATCACTAGTCGTGTAAATTTGCATGTGTTTCTTAAACTAACCTGAACCTCTGTTTCTTTATAAAATGGGATAATGACAGTGCCTTAGTCTGTAAGGTTTCTGTGAAGATTACCTTTTATATGCTGAATATTAGTGGTGGCTGTTGTTCTCGTCATCATTACCTCTAAAAGGGGATAACAATACTTATACCATAGGATTACTGGAAAAATTACAGGCTCTATAGATGGTAGCTGTTATTGTTAATAATGTTTCTTTGGTACAAGGGCATTATTTCCAGTCTACTTTGCTTTATGAAGAGAGCTATATTTTTCTTGCTTTTGTCATATTTGTAGCAAATTTTAAGATTGCTGAGATAGTGAGGTGAGTTATTTTTTTATTTTACTGACTCAGTAATTTTTATTCTGTTTTTGAACCACATACTGTAATTGATGTAGCTTCCAATTCCATAAACCTCTGTCTGATTTGGTTGCTTGCTAACTTGCTGTACTTCTGTAGTAAAGAAGACCCTTCAGGCAGATCATATAAGTCATGAAAGGGACAGAGTAAGGTCTTTATAGGGTTCAGCTTGCTGAGTTGAAAAGAAACTTCTACCATAAATTAAATCCATTTGCTGTGGAAAATTAAGCCCAAACTCAATAGATTTTTGTATTTTGATATAGCATCGTTATATTTCATTTCAGAGATACAGAAGGCTTACTGAACCTTTCTATACCCTGAAATTTTTTTCCCTAAAAGAAATAGTATGTGTAATTTAATCAGCTGTATTTGGTTTGAGATCATATTGTTCAGGGCCTTTAACTGTCATTGAAAGATAACTTGTAAAATTATATTTGTTGAAAATATCATAGAAATACCAAGATGACATTTGACTTTTAATTGTAGAGCAGGAAGTTTCTTTTCCTCATGACTGCAAGGGAATGCAAGATTTCAGTGATGTCTAGGCTGCATCTACTTTACCATGGCAGGGTGGTTCTAGGAATTGTTATGACTTTTTTTATTACCTTTGTTTTTATATAACTTACTTAATTGTAAATTTGTTTTGACTTTTTTTTAAAGTCAGGTTTATTGAGGTATCATTTACATATACAAAATTCACCATCTGTAGTGTTGCAGCTTTATGCGTTTTGACAAATGCGTATGCTAACCACTACCACTGTTAATAAGCTAATGAGGTATGAGATATGTGGATATGGTATGAACAAGAGTAGTTTTTTCCCATTTAAAACTAAAAATGATTTTTTAGCCAACTTTCCTTGAAAACAAAAAAATAAAGGTAGTTAAGCTTAGCTTATCTTTCTTGGTGTTAGTCTCTTTCTTGCCTTTTCAAAATTTTTAAATCTCATAAGGCAAACACAGTATGTTTCTGTTAAATAACTGGCTTAAGCCAAAATGGAAATTAATTTCTTTAAAGGTAGTCTTTGTAGATTTTATTTAAATAGAGGACATAAGTTTACAACTGTTGTTTATAAGGGGCTGGCCAGTTAACTCAGTTGGTTAGAGCACAGTCTTATAACACAACTTGTTATTTATAACTGGAAAATTTATTGACAGTGTTGAATAGGGATCACTATTTTATCATTTTAGTGAATGCTATTTTATTCATTTAAGCAATATGAATTAAAAAGTAGTCCAGATATAATTTTGTATAAGATTTTTAAAAACATTTTCCTACTGAGTGACATGATTAAGCTCAAATACAGGCCTAGCAGTTTCAAAATTATTATACATATGTGTTGGTCTTTCGTCTTTTACATAGGCTTACATGTATATAAAACATATTATTTGGGGGCTGGCCAGTTAGTTCAGTTGGTTAGAGGACGGTGTTAAAACACCACGTCAAGGGTTCAAATCCCTGTACCAGCCAGCCACCAAAAAGAAACCAATGAAACATTATTTTTGAAATTCAAAGAATGAAATTTACCTTTTTAATGTCAAACCTGTACTTGTTTTTTACTGCATAAATACTCAATTTTGGATTGAACTTGAGAGATAAGCAAACATGGATTTTATTTTCAACTGAAATCAGGTGATTTATTCTCTTGCTCACTCATGTTAGAAGTTGAAAACTGCGGCAAAGTTTTCATTGCTTTTTTATGAACATCAGGGCACCTTCTTTCACAGAAATCCTGAACATGTCTAGGGGCCAAGCAATGAATATCATCTAAAGAATATGGTTAGACGGCAACTCACAGAGTTCTTCCTCATCTTTCCAAGTCTCAAGTTCTCAGGCAGAGCAGAAGATCAGAGAAAGAGTCCCTACCTAGGCGTATATTTGGTTGAAAGAAAAGGAAAATACTGTTGATTTTGTTCTGTAGTTCTCCTGGATGGTTTTCAACAGATTTGAGATTTGTTGGTTTTCTTTCTTGCTCTCAAACCCAAGCAGTTTTGGAAACATTTCAAGATGTCCTTTTATGATTTAATTTCTTTCAAGTCCAAGAATCCTGTGACTTGAAGTCAAAAGGTTTTCTCCAGAGCCTGGCAGAGGCTGTTTCACGTGAAATGTCAGTTAAGTAGGCTGTTCTGCAGCTCTTCATGTTCAAAGCACATAGCAACATCTGGCCTGCTCGCTCTTTTTTTTTTGTCTTTTTCCGTGTCCGGCAACGGATCGCAACCCTCAGTGTTGCCCCC
>NW_007732073.1:21304-24264 GCF_000696425.1 Galeopterus variegatus | reverse complement strand
GAAATTAACCCACGCACTTACTGCCATTTGATCTTCGACAAAGGCATTAAGTCTATTCACTGGGGTCGGGACTCCCTCTTCAGCAAAGGGTGCTGGGATAACTGGTTATCCATTTGCAGGAGATTGAAACTAGACCCACATCTCTCACCATTTACTAAAATCAACTCAAAATGGATTAAGGATTTAAATATACACCCTGAAACAATAAAACTTATTAAAGAAAATATAGGAGAAACCCTTCAGCAAATAGGGCTGGGCACAGACTTCATGAATATGACCCCAAAAGCATGGGCAACCAAAGGAAAAATAAACAAATGGGACTATATCAAACTGAAAAGTTTCTGCACAGCAAAAGAAACAATTAACAGAGCTAAAAGACAGCCAACAGAGTGGGAGAAAATATTTGCAAAATACATGTCTGACAAAGGACTAATATCCAGAATATATAAAGAACTCAAACAACTTTACAAGAAAAAAACAAGCAACCCAATTAAAAAATGGGCAAAAGAGCTAAGTAAGCATTTCTCTAAAGAAGATATGCAAATGGCCAACAGTCATATGAAAAAATGCTCAACATCACTCAGCATCCGGGAAATGCAAATCAAAACCACACTGAGATACCATCTCACCCCAGTTAGGATGGCCAAAATCCAAAAGACGCTGAAAGGTAAATGCTGGCATGGTTGCGGAGAAAAAGGAACTCTCTTACATTGTTGGTGGGAATGCATAATGGTGCAACCCCTATGGAAAATGGTTTGGAGGTTCCTTAAACAGCTGAAGATAGATCTACCATACGACGCAGCTATCCCACTGCTGGGAATATACCCAAAGGAATGGAAGTCATCAAGTCGAAGGTATACCTGTTTTCCAATGTTCATTGCAGCACTCTTCACAATAGCCAAGAGCTGGAATCAGCCCAAATGTCCATCATCGGATGAGTGGATACGGAAAATGTTGTATATCTACACAATGGAATACTACTCAGCTATAAAAACGAATGAAATACTGCCATTTGCAACAACATGGATGGACCTTGAAAGAATAATATTAAGTGAAACGAGTCAGGCAGTGAAAAAGAAATACCACGTTTTCACTTATTGGAGGGAGCTAAAGGTGAATGAATCAATTCACACACATACATACACACACACACACACATACACACACACACACTCTCACACACACTCACACAAAAACAAACGAAAAATACTAAATTTCTAATAGCTGTCAATAAAGAAAATAAAAATAAAACGGATCAATGTACTCATAACCTCTCTGTATACAAACAACTTTAATCAGGTATAATTTTTATTTGGCAGACCTAGATATAATATTATGTAAAAGATAATGGCTCCTCAGATTTTTTCAAACTTTTAAGATAATTGAAAAATAAACAAACTTCTTATAATTTCAAACACTCTCTCTTGAAAGCTTGGAAGAACTTATGTTTCTCACCTGCTAATTAATTGCTAATTAAAAGAAATAGTGTATGTATTTTTAATATTTTACTACAGTTTCTACCTCTAAGTTGAATTCGGTAATTCAAACAAATAAATGTTGTCTCCATAATGTTTCACTTATATAATTGAATTCAGTAATTCAAACAAATAAATGTTGTCTCCATAATGTTTCATTTATGTACAATGCAAATTGCAAAGATTTTCTATTGCCAGATTTTAAGACACATTTGTTATCAGCCATCTACTAAATATTGTGGCCAGTTTGAGCAATATCATTATTTTAAATTGTGTTAAAAATTCTCCCAAAATAATGCAAAGTAATATCATGTATATCCTTTTTTATTACATTTTGGCAGCACAAAGAAATGTGCACTAAAAAAAAAATATTTGGATGACAGAGAGACTGAGTTGGTAGTACTGGATATATGAATTTATCTACAAGTGTGATAAATCTAAAACAATGAAAATCGGAATACATAAAGGTACTTCAAAAATTTTGTGGAAAAATAGAATTAAAAGATAATGAGAATCTTTCCATGAACTTTTTGAAATACCCTCATGTATGTTAAGGATTAGAACAGTGCTTGGCACATGATAAGTGCCCTATAAATGTGGGCTATTTATTATTTATGCAGATTTTCTACATGGAAGAATATTATTTCTGATCCTTGCTCTAGATTTGATAGCAAATGAGCTAGTTGGAAAAGTATAGTTTACACTGGATCGTCTATGATTTCTTTTGTTATCCCAATTGCAGTCTTCAAGTTTTATGAACATAGTTACTTATTCTCATATCACTTTACATAGTTGGATATAGTCTTCATTTGGAAATCTTGCTTTTAATATATGACTTCTTTATTTGGAAATCTTGCTTTTAATATATTGCCTTGCATGCTACCTTTCTCATCTAACCCAGGAACTGCAGATGGTATCATATTATCCTAGTAATTTTATCTTGTTTTATGCATATTATAAGGCTGTGCATTGATATATATTTTCAGGCCATGTGTTTATTAGAGCATAATAACTTCTAGAGCTATAAAATACATATATTCATTCAACAAAATATTTCTTCCATAAAGATATATTATTTACTAGTGTAAACAATACAAAAGTGAACAGTTATCCAGACCTATCTTTCAGGATGCTTACTATGTAGTCAGTATGGGCAGAGCCAAAAGTATATCATCATGGCCACAGGCGTGCAGGGTATATAACAGATGANATTTTTATTTCCGGTAACTAGTTCTCTTTAAAAAGTATAACAATATGCTGTAATATTGTGATGCATTTTTAGAATAAACTCAAGAAGCGTTACAGTATAGTAAATACAGTTTGTGTGTCATCCAGATAATCTTAATAATTAAAGTAATATTCCAGTATTTTTAATATTCCTTGGACAGGAAACATATGGAGTAGGAACAATATAGGCTTGGACTGACATGTACCTGGGCTTTGAGTATAGGCTCTGCCAATCACTAGTCGTGTAAATTTGCATGT
>NW_007732073.1:18836-19147 GCF_000696425.1 Galeopterus variegatus | reverse complement strand
GCTTAAGTGAAAATGGAAATTAATTTCTTTAAAGGTAGTCTTGGTAGATTTTATTTAAATAGAGGACATAAGTTTACAACTGTTGTTTATAAGGGGCTGGCCAGTTAGCTCAGTTGGTTAGAGCACAGCCTTATAACACAACTTGTTATTTATAACCTGAAAATTTATTGACAGTGTTGAATAGTGATCACTGTTTTATCATTTTAGTGAATGCTATTTTATTCATTTAAGCAATATGAATTAAAAAGTCGTCCAGATATAATTTTGTATAAATTTTTAAAAACATTTTCCTACTGAGTGACATGATTAAG
>NW_007732073.1:12411-13048 GCF_000696425.1 Galeopterus variegatus | reverse complement strand
CCTTATAACACCATGGTCACAGGTTCGGATCCCTGTTCTGGCCATCCACCAAAAAAAAAAAGAAAGTTAAAAATAGTAACTAAAAGATTGTTGATCAGTTCTTTTATTAAATTTCACAAATGTAAGGATAATGTAACAAATGTTTAAAAATCTTTTCCTGTCTATGTTTCTACTGCTTCATATTGAGATTTAAATGATATTTCATGAGTATATTATGTTATTAATTAGGTGGTAATTTATAAGTGGGCTTCCTGGAGTGACTTGATTTTTTTTTTTAATTTTGTTAATTTTTTTTTTTTTTACATTCTATGATGTTGCAGAGCAGTTGGGAGAGAGGGAGAGAGGGGTAAGGGGAGAGGGGAAGGAAATGGGATGGAGGAAGGAGGAGGGGCAGGATTGAGGCCTGTGGCACCCCCCACATTCCCGCAGAGGAGACCAGGGGTCTTCCAGTGGTGGCTTGGTCATTGCTGGGCTGGGTGCACATGTCACGGGAGTGTGGCAAATGCCCTTGCCTCCCACATCCCCAGCTCAGGAACCCCAGGGCCCTTCTTGCTGCAGTTTGGTGGTCATTGCTGGGCTGGTTGCTGGTGTGGGGGGGTGTGGCCAAGGCCCTCGTCCTCACACTGCCCCAGCTCAG
>NW_007732073.1:11588-11810 GCF_000696425.1 Galeopterus variegatus | reverse complement strand
AAATTATACAGAATAGGATGAGTAAAGGAGTGGGAAATTGGACTGTAAAATTATTCAATTAAGTACAAATTAAGTAATAAGTATAACTATTAAGTTGTAAATTATTATCTCTCTCAGTAGTAACTAAAAGAGGGGCTAATTGGTTAGTTCAGTTGCTTAGAGCACAGCCTTATAACACCATGGTCACAGGTTCGGATCCCTGTTCTGGCCATCCACCAAAAA
>NW_007732073.1:9107-9537 GCF_000696425.1 Galeopterus variegatus | reverse complement strand
GGCTCTGTGTGCTCAGCAGCTCCAGCCTGGAAGTGGCCGGGATTCGAAATGGTTGGAGGGTTTTTTCTTTCTCTCATTGTGGCTTCTCCAACTTTTGTGCACTCCGTAGGTCTCTCCTTCTCAGCCCTTGATCTCTAACAGCCCCAGCTTGGCTGTCATTGCTTTTTTATAGTTGTAAATTGGTTGATTTATGGGAGAGAGTGATGCCGGGGACCATCTATTCTGCCAGAAGTCTCTCTCTGACTTGAATTTTTAACAAGCTTGAATTAATAATTTCTGCTTTAGTGGTGAATATGAGAAATGGAAGTACAGATTTAGCTTGTGTATAATTAAACATTTGTCTGAAAAGAATAACATCAAGTGTTGGGGAGTTTTGGAAAACAAAATAATGTGTGGCTAATTACTATGTCAGTTAAGAACAAGGCTGTAT
>NW_007732073.1:6686-6963 GCF_000696425.1 Galeopterus variegatus | reverse complement strand
TTAGATTTAAAGGCCTTTCAAAGCCATACACTTGATCGAGGTTGGAAATTAGGGGCAAAGGACCCACTGTGGTATATTATTCACATTCCAAATTTTTGTTGCACATAAAAATGTATTGGCCTATCCCTTAAGGAAAACAAGAATCCTTTTTACTTCTTAACTGTAAAGATCAAATTTTGTCTTCTGCAAGCTTGCTCTCATATCCAGTCATGGCCATGCTTCCTCCTTCCCTCTCTACTCAGCTCCCTCCACCCACCTCTGTGGACACCACCAGCAG
>NW_007732073.1:3226-4501 GCF_000696425.1 Galeopterus variegatus | reverse complement strand
AAAAAAAAAAAGAAAAGAAATGTTTCTGATGTGGAGAGAAGGTACATTGTTTCATGAGCTAACTTCTATTTTATTCCAGTGTTCTTTATTACTTATAAGATGCTAAAAGTAGGACTATATTCAGAATTTTACTCTTCATTTTCTCCAGATTTGAACTTATTTATGGTTACTGTAGTTATAACTCATATTAATGCTAATGAACATTCATGTTTACTAGCATTTCAATTAATCTCTCTAGTATATTCTAATTTCACATTTTGTTCGTTCTTATGAATAGCATGAAGTACAAAGCTATGCATGGCTGGGATGCAGGAGATATATTATTTCCTGGTGATGCAGATGAATGAAAATTTTTCACTTCCTCAAAATGATGGTAACATATTTGGACTTTAACCCTGTTTTCAAATGCAACTTTATGTTTATTCAGACAGACCTGAGACACAATTATTAAGAGATGGGTCCCCCAACTGAAGAACTGAGAAATGTGATCTGCTATCTTAGAAATCTCTGAGGTTTTTTAATAGTAAAGTGCCTCTGTTATTGCGATGGGAGGGAGAAGAGAGGTCTCCAGTAACCTAACCATTGTAATCCTTCTGGGTGTGTTGGGAGTAGATGGCTAAATAGACCCCTCTCTCCTTCACCCACATTCCATTGTCTCCTGAGCGGTTGGGTTTTCTTTCCTTCTTTGACATGGGAGGTGCTGCATTTGGACTTGAGTGCCAGGGCTGTACGCACATCTTAGAACATTGCTAAACTTCTGGTCACTTATAAGTTTTGTCATCAGTGAAATTACTAGATGTAGGTTGTCTTTAAAGAGCCGAGATATATAGCACCACTCTGGTTAAGGCAGTATGAAGAAGTAGCCAGTTAAAAGTGAGACCCTGACTTCCTTCCATTCGTTCCCATGCTTTCTTTAGAAATTAATTTTTCTTAGCCACATTGATGAGGCAGTTTATTTCTTATCTTAGCTTTTTTCTGCAGGTTTAGGGGGAGAGCTTATCTGTTGGGCTTTGGGGACATAGCACTGTCTAAGTTTTTGTTATCACTTGCTCATTGGAGGCGGGGGGCAGATAGATTTGCCCTTTAGATCTTTGTCTTCCACAGCACTGTCTTGATAGAGACATATGCAGTTCTAGGGAAGACAAAACAGTGCTTTGAACACTGAAAAACATATGAGGAAATGGGTAACATTTTACAGCTGAACCAACATGTGATATATGTTGTTCGAATTCTAATACAAACCCCCAAAATTAAATTTTTCAAAAAAATTTTTTT
>NW_007732073.1:0-2554 GCF_000696425.1 Galeopterus variegatus | reverse complement strand
TTACCACTACTCCTATCCTGCTCCCTAGAACAATACTGTTGTGGGTAGGATGTGCTCGTCTTCAAACTTAATACAGCAATAAGAATGTGCTAGAGTTTACTCATCTGTTCATCTTTGTTCCAATATGCTCTTTTGATTTGAGTTAACGTCAAAGTGTGGGTAGTATATCAAACTGTTTTGAGAGGAATTGGACTAGTTATGATGCCTAGGAAGGCCTGTCTGGAAATTTATAGGCTGCTCCTCAGAAGTGGCCTAAATTCACCCTGATCTGATAAGTTTTCCTGCTTAGAAATAGTGTGCCTTGGCCAGATCAGTATCCCAGGTGAGAGTGTTCCCCAGGTTGTAGCTGTGATTTTTCTCCAGATGACCAGATTGTTTTTCTGAAAGTGAGCATAGTTTTAGTCATATTGATTAGCTGTTCTTCTACATCATTGTTACTCTTTCTGATAATGATTCTAGGGTTAACGTTGGAACCGTCTCAGCAGAATTACAAATTTTTAGATGGGTTTACAATGTCTTCTAAATCATATAATCTAAAAATAATTGATTCAGATGCTAACAAGATACTTCAGGCATAACTGCTGTCTGACAACTGATTGTGAAACCTTAAAACCTGCATACCTCTTCTTACAGTGTTGAGTATGCAAAATCTGGAAAGATAAGTCTATTTTTTTTATATAGGTAGATAGGATTGCCATTTATTTCCTATTTAGATATATTGACATTCATCCATACAAAAATGTGCAGGTCATTAGCTTATTATAATTTGACTATTTACATTACTTTTGACTTAATGGGGCATAAATAAAATTTTCATAGTACACAGGAGGTGGATATTTGATACACAGAACATTAAGATTTGTGGTGGGCTCTCTGGGGTTAGCTGTAGAACCCACGTATTTTAACAGTCACTATTTTCAATGAGCAACACATGAGAGAAATGCAGTGTCAGAACCTGGCCTATGTTTAGACTAGTGTAATAACCCTAGTCATACCACTCAATGTTTGCTTTTTAAAGTAAGTAACTACAATTAAGTTGTTTTAGCCCTTGCACTCGAGATCTAGTCTTTACTTTCAATTGTCTATTACGTCATTTCTGTTGCTAGAGGGACATTAATAAAAACTGAAAGCCTGAAAGAATTCTCAACCAAATTTAGTTTTCTCTCATATTGACAAGATTAATTCCAAATTCTAAAATAATTCAGTCTACAATATCTCCAGAGGATGAAGAATCTGCCCTAGTAAATTATTTTTTCACTCAACTCTAAGCCTATAAGTTGTCAAATCCCCAGACTGTGAGCTCCACAAGGGGCAAGAAACACGATTTCTCCATGTTGTGTAAATTTTCTAAGGTGCTTGGCAGCACTCTGTACCCTGTGGAGTACCAAGTACCTTTTGTTTGATGTTGCTGATGAGACCTAAAAAATAAGCCCTTTAAAAACCTACTATTAAAATGTAGCAAAACTGATATATTGTTTTTTCTCTTTTCTCTTAGATCGTAACACATGTATATAAAAGTGATCATTTACATGAAGAAGCATCTGTTATGTGTCACATAAGTATGGTGCATATGAGCTACAGATGCCTTGAAGTGTGATTAGCTTACCCTTTAATTCAGACCTGAATGAAATGACAAGAAGAGTGCTTATCTTGAACCAGTTGACACAGAATACTGCACATTCCACAAATTATTTAAATCTACTTTCCAATGAAAAAAGTCAGCCATTGAACAATAACTACAAGTATAGTAGAAATGCTTTCAGGCTGATACATTGCTGCTTATTAAATGCAACAATTTTAGCAACAAAATCCAGACACACAGTTAGCAGGAGATGACTTTGGGAACAGATGTAACTTCTGAGATGGAAAAGTCTGATTTAACTGAGGGTGGTGCTCCCTACAGCGCTGTATGTTGGCAGCTTGCTTTGGGCTTCGCAGAAGTGGCGCGGTCAGGTGGTTATGCAGAGAGGCCATCACAGAGTGGTTCAGAACTGCTCAGATAAGCTACCTAGGAATCTTTCTGCCTCTTACTGATTTTTCAATGATATGAAATATAGATTAAACAGCAAAAATGGTTTGAGAAAAAAATAGTGCAATTTTGAGTGAAAAATTAGACTTCCCTTTCCTACCTGACTATCTTCCCAGCTGGCATAATCTATATTTACATGCTATTTAACATTAGAATTAACTTCAGCATTGTTTTGTGTCTTGAAGAGATTGATATACTTGAAAGTTATGTTTGTGATAATCTTATTTTATATGGTTAAAAATGACCTACATTATTCTATGGAGTTTTCCTCTTAGATTTAATTTCTATTCTTGATATTAAATGGGAGGACATGTAGACTAAAAATCTCTTTTCCTGAATAATTTACATATTCCTCATGAACTTGAAAGAGTTGTCTTCTTTCATAGGTCCTTATCTTTCTAAACTACTATCTTCAGTAACAGAGTATAAAGAGAAAATCCGGTTTCACGTTCACGTTTTTGCTCCTTTTTACAGGGTGTTCTTGGTATGTTCAATACCACAACAGTGACAAGTCATGCTCTAGAT
>NW_007732072.1:133550-142303 GCF_000696425.1 Galeopterus variegatus | reverse complement strand
TTAAAATATTTATACCCAAAGAAGTAATGCAAATCAAAATGATTTAGGTAAAAAATTAAAATATGAAGTTGTATTAATTCTGCTATGTAGGAAATTATTCAAGACATTATATTGACTTAGTTTTATTTTTACAAGAAAATAATTTTTTGGTTGAAAATTCAGTAGTAATTATATGATTCTGATTTAAATGTTTGTGCTCATAGTCTCAGGATGAAAATTATGTCAAAATGTTAAGATCAAACCCATTCTGTAATTTTTAGGAAAATTGGAAGTTCAAGAATAGTATTTAACAAGTAGCAGTATTGCTATACAGGTAATTATAGTAAAGGTAGTGTAAAACACCCCCGTGATTATTAAGTAGTTTGATGATGAAGATGGCTATAATTCTCTTAATGAACACTTTCCATAAATTGGTGATTTATTCTATATTAATATCATGAGGAATGGCAGAATTCCTGCCTGTAGTTGCTCTTGACAGTGACCTAATTTAAAACACCTGGGCTGAGAAATGAGTAAACTAATAAACAAGTTAATAAGAAGTGCTTTGATTTGTTGAAATCATTATTTAGGAGCCGCAGCAAGGGAATAGGAGAAGCACATTCCATAATCCTAACAGCGATCAAAGTGGCCATTCTTCCTGCCAGCCTTGGCACACGTGCTGGTCAGGCATGGGCTGATTAAAGAGGGGGATTAACTCCCTGCTGTACCGGGTTTGTTTGGATGCACTGAGCCTGCCTGCAGACCTGGCTGGAAGTATGCTGGACTTGAACTCTCGCTGTTTTCTCTGCTTCCATCAAGTCTGGCAGGTTGCAAGCTCTCCGTTTTGCTTACTCATACTTCACTAAGGTTTCCATAGTTGCCGAACTAAAGTCTGTAATATTTAGTGCTGGCAGGAGCTGGACTCTTTCTGCAAAGACTGAAGAGGTTTCAGCCACAAGGTCTCCCCCAATCTTTACCCCAGGCTAGGATGTGAAAAGACGGATGAGCATTAATGCACTAAGAGGTCCACATAAAGCAAGTGTGGGAAATGAAATTAACAACAAATAGGGTGATTGATAGATGCTTTGGCAGCTTTGTGGAATTAAGGGCAAAAATTCACATGGTTACATTTGACATGGTTATTCCATTTAAAACCTCTTGGCTTTTTAGTTCCACTTGCCTACCTTGAGTGATCTGGTTTCTGAGTCTTTCCATCTGATAGCTCCTGTTTGTTTACACTTTTTTTGTTCCATTTCTAGACCTAACACTGCCTTGTTGGATCCAAGCTCCCCTGAATTCTCTGCTGTGGTATCAGTGGGTGATTGGCTCCAGGCCATCAAAATGGACCGGTATAAGGATAACTTCACAGCTGCTGGTTATACCACGCTAGAGGCTGTGGTGCACATGAACCAGGAGTAAGTACTCAGCGATGTAACACCAAAGGGTAAATCTAGATTTAATAGTATTTTCCTTTTTCGCTTTGAGCTGCATAATCATCCTACTCATTAAAAAAAAAAAAAAAAAGAGAGAAAGAAAACTGGAATGCCTCTCATTTTGATTGAGTATAATTTTACACAGCCTCTATAAAGCACACCTACATTGTTGCATTGAATTGCTTAATTAAACGTTTTTAATACACCTGCCTTGTTGTGCTGCATTAATCGTGGCTGATTCAAATGTGTGTCTGCATGAAGCCGGGAGAAAGAGATTCTCTGCCCGCATGACTTTTTCTCTCCCTCTTTTTCACCCTATGTACAGTGACCTGGCAAGAATTGGCATCACAGCCATCACGCACCAGAATAAGATTCTGAGCAGCGTCCAGGCGATGCGGACCCAAATGCAGCAGATGCATGGCAGGATGGTTCCCGTCTGAGCCAGTACTGAATAAACTCAAAACTCTTGAAATTAGTTTACCTCATCCATGCACTTTAATTGAAGAACTGCACTTTTTTTACTTCGTCTTTGCCCTCTGAAATTAAAGAAAAAAAAAATCTGCAGCGTTGCTTGGTGTACAGATTGCTGAAACTGTGGGGCTTACAAAAATGACAGCCGGTCATTTGAATTAGACCTGGAACAAATTGTTTCTCAGAAGTACTTCAGTCCGTCACCAGTCTGTAAAATACATGTACCTATATAAATAGAACACTGATGCTGTGTTTGCTGCCAGACACTGAGCTTCTCTGAGACATCCCTGATCTTCTCTCCATTTGGAATTACAACCGCGGTATTTTGTTTGTGGCCTAAATTACAGTTATCTCTCTTTCACTGGAATGAAGACCATGCTCAAGAACGTTTTTGAAGGACTCAGTTGTAGCTTTTAAGGCTTGGTTCACACTGTGGAAATAAACCTAGGTGAAAACCATGTGGCTCCTCAGTGTTGCATCTTCAGCGCTCAGGCCACCTGGTGGATTACTATGACATGGGGGTGCTAGAAGGAAAAGGAAAGTAAATTTTTTAAAAAATGCAAAAACTCAAGCCCCACAACCCCTAACTGGACAAATGAGGTCTGTTTCTTTGGGCCTGAGGCTGTGGCATATAAAGTCTTATTTTGAGACTCTGCAAACTTATCATAACTACCTTATGGTTAGTGGGCTGTGACAATCTTGACTAGGGAACTTTCACACTTCCCTCCTTTAAAGAAGCAACCCCAAATCTATCTACAAGGTAAGTCAAAAGAACCAGCAGTGACTCTTTCTCCAGGGAAAACTTTTTTTTTAACTTGGCCTCATTTGAGACACTGAACAGAAAATATTCTTTCATGTCTATCTGGTAGTTTGGGGTTTTTTCAGGATTTCAGTCCTTTCTTGACAATGAGAGAGAAGACCAGAAACAGTGTGACTCCCTGCTGTTCTTCCAGGAAGAAGGGAAAGATGAACTGTGTGAAATCAGGTTCAGGAGAATGGGTCCTGGACCTCGCTGACTGTGCTTGCCCTCACAAGGGATTCCTGTTGTCCTTGGGTGCCATTCATTCATGCCACACAGATTGAGTGTCTTCTGGGTACCAGGTAGTCTCCTCAAGAGCTTTACACTCTAACCTTGTCAGGTCACGTGCCCCATCCTTTGGAGAGTTTCTTCAGTAAAAAGTACTGGGGATTCTCATCCATTAGGCTCATTTCTATCCTGTTCCAGTAACCCCTGTACCAAACAGGATTAACCAAGGAGGATTTTGACCTTTTTTTCCCTTGGTTTTATCATGAAAGCTATTTCTTCTAGAGCAAGGAATAATAAATTTGATGCTGTCAAATCTTGACAGTTTGGTAAAAACCTTTTTTGCAACATTAGTTGTGAAAGCTTTTCTGTTCAGGAGAAATGTGAAATTTGTTTTTAAAACTACTCCAACAATTTTTGTTTTATCACCACTTCTGCTGAAGTCTAGGCATTCTGGATATTCATGTTAAAAGTTAATAAATGTTGGTTGGGTTTTTGCTGCTTTTAAAAACATACATATTATTTTTTGCTTCAGTAAATCTTTGGAGTATTTTGTTTTCAATCTCCACAGTCTGATTTCAATAAGACAGCATTATGGGTATTATATTTCTAAGTAAAAATAGTGTTACTTTACATACACTGAATAATTAAAAGTTTTACTTTCTTAAAATGAACAACTTATGACTTAAGGTACTTTTCTAAACATTGAACATATCCAGAGCAGAACATTTCAAAAGGGAGAGTGTGTCGATTTTAAAATATGGTAATAAGTTTATGTTATACACTATTCTGGAGTCATTTTGTTACTGCTCAGCAGGTATCACTGTAAGTGAAATAATCAGGTGAGGATTGAAAGAAATGTGGAATATGAAATCTTATCTCATTCAAAGGTCTTTTTCTGATTCTTAACAATTTTAACACAAACGTGTTAGAGTCAAGGTCAATGGAAGGACCAAAAAAGGACTTTCCGGGCCGGCCCGGTGGCGCACTGCTATAGCGCGAGGGTTCGGATCCCACATACAGACCGGTTCCCGCTCACTGGCTGAGTGAGGCGCGGGAGCAACGCCGAGGGTTGCGATCCCGTTGCCGGTCCCCGGTCCGGTACGGGGGCAACACTGAGGGTGGGGGTCCGTTTGGGGGCCAAAAAAAAAAAAAAAGGACTTTCCGGGCCGGCCCGGTGGCACACTGCTATAGCGCGAGGGTTCGGATCCCACATACAGACCGGTTCCCGCTCACTGGCGGGGTGAGGCGCGGGAGCAACGCCGAGGGTTGCGATCCCGTTGCCGGTCCCCGGTCCGGTACGGGGGCAACACTGAGGGTGGGGGTCCGTTTGGGGGCCAAAAAAAAAAAAAAAGGACTTTCCGGGCCGGCCCGGTGGCACACTGCTATAGCGCGAGGGTTCGGATCCCACATACAGACCGGTTCCCGCTCACTGGCGGGGTGAGGCGCGGGAGCAACGCCGAGGGTTGCGATCCCGTTGCCGGTCCCCGGTCCGGTACGGGGGCAACACTGAGGGTGGGGGTCCGTTTGGGGGCCAAAAAAAAAAAAAAAAAAAAAAAAAAAAAAAGGACTTTCCAAGTGTCTGTGATAGTATCCAGGAGCAGTAAAAGTGTTAACTATCTCCACTCGCTCCATGAAGGTTTAGGAGAAAAATGTGAGAAGAGTAGGAATGTTGCCTTGTTTCCTGGGGTATGGAGCCAGACTGGCATCTGAAAACCTCTGGATTCTAAACCTGATCAAAATGTTGACACTGGGGTATTCACTCCACCTTTCTTTATAACTCAGTTCCTTCACCTGTAAATTAGAGAGATAATGATACCATAGTAATAACACTGTTCCTAATGCATGGTGTTGCAGGTATCTATGAAACACTCATATGTAAAACACTGTGCACTCCACAGAAACAAGGTGAGCCTCTCCTCTAATATTGATCCAGTGTTATCCATCCATCTTCCACTTGTGATCCCAAATTCTTTACTACAACATGCGAGAGTGGGGTAAAAAGGTCAGTGATGGGGGACCATGAAGATGAAGCTACTTCACTTTAAATGGATTTATGGGAGTTGGAGGGTAAATGACCTATCAAATTGTTCTTGGCAGGGTACACATGCATTATTGAGCCTTGAAGTTTTTGAAATTGTTATTTTACAATTGGACAGACAGGGAAACATGCAATTAAAACTCTACTGCAATGAAAGGAACTGGATGGTAAGGACAGATGTCTTGTCACTGACTCAAAGGAGTAATGCTTTGTTTATTCAGTCACGGTGAATTCTGTTTAACTCATGACCCCACATAGACCACATGCTTTGTCTAGTCCCTGGTCAAGAAATTCCCAGTGATGAAGGAGTTGCCTGAATTCAAAGGCAAGGAGCTTATTTTTTCTCAACTCTTATTCTAGCAACAACTAGATATAAGCCTTCACATTCCCACACTGCAAACATACAATTATTTTCAAACACACTCCAACTCCCCAAATTGCTCCCTTAATATCACAAATATATTTCTGTAGTGTATATTTATATCCAGGTGTTAAGTGAAGAAGGAAGTTGGCAGACTAAAAGAAGAGGGATGTGTTTATGAGACCTCTCTTTTTCCTCTAAGAATGGAATTTGTAGTAGCAAAAGAGAAACCATCAAAAAGTTCATGTATTCACATGGTGTTGATTTTACTCCCAAGTTTTAAGGTCATATTCATGCTTTCCTCGTCCTTCACATAAATACACGCCAGTCTGATGAAATCACTGCACATTCAGGTTTCAAGGACTACATTTGATGGACTTAACTGATTTTCAGGGAGGAAAGAGTTGGAAATATATATCCAATCCTTTTCTTTCATTTTTTCATTATTGTCAAAATGAACAGCCTTAATGCTCACAAGTAGCTTCTTGAAAATATTGGTAGTTACTCCCAAACCTACCTTGATAATTTAAAATTAAAAAATAATTTCTATCTGAATAATTTATGAGAAAACTCTATTTCTATCTCTCCAAGTGGACTAAAGTGTTTTCTGCAAGTTTTATGTGGTTACTTAGCTCAAAGAAAATTAAATTGTATTTCTTTCTCTTTATACAGTAAACACACCCATGTGCAAAACAAACAAATCATTTGTAATGGTGCATTTTGGTTTTAATCCCTGCTGTACAGTTGATGACACCAACTGCTGAACACAGCCACTTTGGTGGGAGATGTAGTCCAAGAAGCCATCTTGGTGGCCATAAATGAAAAAGAGAAATTGCTTCTCTTGGCTTGAGTTGATCATTTGACAAACAAGAAGACAATGAGGAGTCAGGATGATTCCATTGCTGTGTGCCAGCCTTGTTAGGTTCTAGACAGAGGTCTAAAATTCTTGGCAATGGCTGATTAGTTCTGGTGTGCCGAAGGATGCTTGAGCCCCAGAGTCCTCTGTCACTGGCATGCTAAGTTTCCTGCCTGTTTGCCTGCAGAGTGTATGGATCCTTTGTTAAATTAGATACTCCCGCTCATCAGAAGTTACTTTGCTTTTAAGAAATACAGCCAAAGCTTTTTATTTTTTAGTTTGTATTTTTTCAGTCATTATTATTGACTTGGTAGATTGTGAACCAAAGCAAGTTGGGATTTTTATTTCAAAGACAGGCTGTTCAACATAGCAGTTAAAATATGGTTATAGATTCAGACTTTGTGGATTCTAGTCCCAGCCTCGCTATTCCAGTATGTGTCATCTTGGGCAGGTTACACAGCCTCTCTGTGCTTCCTTATCTGCATAATAGGGATAAGAATAGTATCTGTCTCAGAGTTGTAATTAAGCTGTTAATAAACTTTGTTGTTATTAAAATTGTTATTTTAAGAGTAAAAGTTCACAATCTTCCTCCTGAACTACTTTTACTGAGCCATACCAACTTTTGTAAACCTATATTGTTTTTCAAAATATTGGTTGACAATTGGCTGGCAGTATTGGTTGACGTTTTTTCTAAAGTCTTGTTCTTTTCTCTACAGGGAATAGATTCTGCTATCTTGACCTCACAGCCCTTCCTGTTGACTACAAAGCCCATGGAAGAGAACAGAACACACCCTCCTCAGTTTTTTCTAAACGTGTTTCTTCTGCTTCTATTACGCCAGTTCTGGGGCAAAGACACAGATGAAACAACACCCACACCTGAAAAGAATGTGTATGATTTTTGAATCCCCTTTACTTGTGAAGGAAACAGCAGACATTTAAGGTTCAGCATCTGTTCTCCAGTTGCACTGAGGGATGTGCTGTCTCGCAGCACCAGCTCTGCAGAGCCCTTGTTCCCAAACCCATTGTGGTTTTATTTATATGTGTTTCCATACTTCATTCCTGTACGTCACTGCTGTATTGGTGTGGCAGCAGGTGACCAAAGGCTACAGGTTTTACTATGGACACCAGATCAGGTGCCACCACACACAAAAAGCCAGTTCTCATGAGCTGCCAATGATATGCATTGCTGAAGTAACATTTTACCCAGGGTGTGCCATTGCAGTGATATAAATATATTTTTTTCCTAGACTAAATAAGAGCTGACTATCTCTTTTGATGTGTGTATATAGGTGTGAGTGTGTATGTACGCGCGTGCGTGCGTGTGTGTGTGTGTGTGTGTGTGTGTGTAACCTCATGCTTAGAACTGCCTGTGAATGTTGTGGAATGCTACACTTGGAAAGTTCTGGTTTTCCACCAGTTCCAACATAAAGAGCCACATGATACAGGGGGCCTGGAGACTGCACCCATTCCCTTGGAAAGTCAACCCAGAAATGTTAAATGTCCTGTATCTATACGTGTATTTTGTAGCCACCACACTAACCTTAATGAATAATTCTACAACTTTGGACAGAGGGATTTTCACCTTAATGGTGGAGTAATTTTAGATATAAATCCATTCAGGTGACAACGCATCATCAAAATCACAAATTCTGATTGAACTCATCTGAATCACCAGTTCCCTGATGGAGAGAGAAGGAGATGGAATTTGGTAACCCCAAATGGAGTAAAAGTAGCCTTTGTTTTTGTGCATAAATGGACTTGTTGAATGAGAACAAATATATGCAATCCATATGCTTTTGGAAATGAACGTAGACATGTGTGTCAGCTTTGAGATGATGTGTCCTGGATTAATACTTTGTCTCCCAATATCACAGAAAAATACATGCCAGTGACTCTCGAGGTTAACACAGTTGGGATGAAATGACCTCAAGTAATTTCAGGTTCCCAAATTACATGGAAAATTCTACAGTAATTAATTTGCAGCTAACTCCTATTGCCCTCAAAAGAGCATCAGCCTTCTAGAATATGAGCTGTGGTGTGTGAAGATTCAGTATCGACATGATATGTATACCAAACTCCAGCCAACATACTGCCATTTTCCATAATCTGAGTGGCTGCCTTGCTTATTCCAAGCTATGGTTGCAGAAACTGCAGCCATTTATATAAGCTATGACATCAAATCAGGGAAAAAAATGGAGAAAAAAAGATTCTGAACCATATATTGTTGAATACGTAGAGAAAATCATCAATAAGTATTTATTGCATTCTGACAGGGTGTGTGGCATTGTATTCTCATAACTATGCCAGAGTGACAAAGTTAGTTCACCCCTTCTGGGGGACCTTAATATATTTTTAAAGGGATGTGCCTATGCATTAATGCCTGAAAAATATGTATAAAGAAATGAGGTTGAATCTCTGAGCAGATCATCTTTCCCAGAGGGAAGGGTAGGAGGCCAGCTTCAGAGTCTATGTTTAGCCATGACAAAGCATTGGCCTAGAAAGCTGGAATGCTAAATCCTGCTCAGATCTATCAAGCAGCTTGAAGCTGTTCCCCTACACCAAATCAAGTAGCTTCACCATGTGTCCAC
>NW_007732072.1:132217-132615 GCF_000696425.1 Galeopterus variegatus | reverse complement strand
GAGCAGATCATCTTTCCCAGAGGGAAGGGTAGGAGGCCAGCTTCAGAGTCTATGTTTAGCCCATGACAAAGCATTGGCCTAGAAAGCTGGAATGCTAAATCCTGCTCAGATCTTCTATCAAGCAGCTTGAAGCTGTTCCCCTACACCAAATCAAGTAGCTTCACCATGTGTCCACTGGCCCCAAGTTCTTTTTAGCAATCTTACCAATAAAATGTTCTGGTGTGTTTAAAAAGTTATTATTTTAAAGAAGGTTGTGCTCACGACACTGCTGGTGTGTGTGTTCTGAGACCTCTTGTATTTAACCTGTGAAGGATATGTGTATTAATCCATACACACATATAGCCTCAATATTTGTCTGAAGACACTTAAATTCTGACCAGTAAAGTTCTAGAAGCAAT
>NW_007732072.1:128982-132148 GCF_000696425.1 Galeopterus variegatus | reverse complement strand
GTTGTCTCTTTTCAATAATGTTTGCCATATGGATGGTGTTTCTAAATTAATTAGTTATTGGTTATCATTTGATTAAAACACACAATCTTAAATTCTTCTTGAGCATATTTATTTAGAGGATAAAAAGCATTGATTTTTAAATGGTTCTCACCTTTGAGAACAATGCATTAGGAAATCTGACTTAGATTCTATGAAATTCTATATCCTATTGTAATTAAGACTATAAACTTTGGAGTTCAGTCTCCACCACTTACTAATTATGCAGTCTAGGGCAAGTCTCTTAACTTCCCTCTGCCCATTTCTTTGTACAATGGTAATTACAATGTCAAGAGCTTTCATAAAATTAAATATATTAAAACATTGAGCACAATGTCTAGCATCTNCTTGCATCTGTGCTACTAATCCAAGTGACCAGCTACACTAATCCTTACCAGGGGCTTTTAACCCAACATCCATGGATCCTTGAGGATGCATTGGAGTTTGAAGGGATCCAAGATGGTCACTAAAACTGTGCAAATGTTATTTTATATATATTTTGATGGGGAGGTTTCATAAATTTCATCAAATTCTAAATTGATGAGGAATACAAAAATTTTAAGGATCACAGTTTTAAAGATGAATGTTCTCATAATACTTTTTCATGAAATAAATGATCAGCTGGCAAAGTCCCTGTCAACTGAAAATTAGGCTCAAGATTTATTACAGTGTATTAACTAAAGCCCCTAAAGCAGCAGCTTCAGAGAGCAGGGGCATGCTGTTTAATGTTACAAGCAACATTTTGAAACATGGGTCTTAAAATTTCAGAATATGGGTCATGTCTGTTTTCTTGTGTTTATTTCTTACTTAAGCACCTAAGATCACCTATATTAATATGTAGGACAGGTGGCAGCATATTTGTGATTTTGAAGTGACTAGGCTTGGCATTTTTCCCCCACTTGTTTAGTAAGACAGAAAGTCAGCCAAGAAAGTATTTTTTCCTATATTCTCTAGAATGAGCTGGTAGAGTGGTGTCAAAATTGACACATGTAATCTGAACAATCATTTCAGTGTAGACTGATTTCCATGTAGTATAATATAGGATTTGGTTTTGTTTGGGGTAATGAATGCTAGCCTCTGTAATAAATGACCCCATATTCTCAGTGGTTTAATAGACTGAAACTTTGTTTCTAGCTCACATCACAGCCTGATGAAGATCCAACTCTTCAAAGCAATGACTAATGGAGCCAGTTCCTTCCCCCTTGTGAGGCTGCCATGTTCAATATGTGATCAAGGTCACCACTTAAGGGGAAAAGAATGTGGACAATTGTGTTGAAAGCTTTATGGCCAGACTTGGAAAGGGTTTCTATTTCTATGTTCCTTCTCTCAGTGGTCAGAACCCAGTCACATGGGCTAAACGTAACTGCCAGGAGGCTGGGGCATGTCGTCTTGTTTGCATAGGAAAAGACTGAATCTTGAGCAGCTAGCCAGTCTCTACCACAAGTACAAAGGGGAGTCATGCACCTAGGGGAAGTCAGGGAAAGCTTCCTGCAGAAGAGAATGTGTCCACAAACTGAGTTCGATCTCCTCCCACAGATGTGTCCAATGGTCGTTTCCCAGAAAGGCAGATTCATGAGCAATGTTAGACTTGCTATAACACTTGCATTCTCATCCTTGTCTATCCAGATGCTTTGAGGATTGCAGTTTCCTTTCTGCATCGCAGATCTCTATGCTTTTTCTAGTCACAATCCTCTGTTTCTTCACAGAAGTGTCTGCCTTCTAGGGTTTACATTGCCTTAGTCTCCATAGGAGAAGGAAAGAGGTGAGGAGCATAGAATAAAACCTAAACCCAGGCAAGAGATTTGAAGGATTATTCTTCCTCCAAAAAATAAATGTGCAAAACCACCCAACCTTAGCCCCTTGATACCTATGAGATGGGCAAGACCTTAAAGCTGTGTTCTAAGGCTTTATAGGAATTGGAGCTAGAGGACTGGCTGCTGAGCTAACTCCGTAGAATGTGGTGCTGATAACAATAATGTCAAGGGTTTGGATCCCCATACCAGCCAGGCACAAAAAAAAAAAAAAAAAAAAAAAAAAAAAAAAAAAAAAAAAAAAGAAAAAAGAAAAAAAAAATGGAGTTAGAGCCCAGGCTTACAGACTTTCATTACTTTTAACATTTTTGAACACTACATACCAGACATGGTATAAGTTCACATGGTATAATTCTCACAATAGCCTGTGACTGAAGTACTCATCCTCATTTTATAAATGAGGACACTAAGGTACGAAGAGGTTAGTTAACTAGTCCGAGACCATTCCACTAATAAGAGTTGGAATTTGGGATTTAAACACAACCAGCACCTCGGAGTCCAAGGGTTTGCTCCTAACCTCTACAACACCCTGACAAACTGTTTAATGAGCTCGAATTGCTCTGTTCTGTCCGATTAAACAATTTGTCAGGTGAATATGTTCTAATTTGATGACAGAGCTATAAACTATTGATAGCAGGTGTATACACCATTGTTTTTTCTACACACTGCTTGCCTAGCCTGTTGCCAGATGGCTTATTTTTGGTTGACTTGTCGTGTTGAATGTTTTTGGTAAGCTCTAGTGGAACAAACTATAAGTTAAATACAATGTTGATTTAACACACTGTGTTTTGTGAGAATTAATCTCCACATTCTACTTTTCACTAAAAGTGGAGTATAATCTATTATCACTAAGATACGCCATCCAGTATAGAATCGGGGAGAAGGTAGTGGTTTTCTTTAATTGCCATCTTCATATGGAAGCATGAAAGCCACAGACAGCACTTCTCAGATGCCATTCTTCACTTTGATGATGGCCTGTGACAAAGAGAGGCTAGTTATTAACCAAGTAGAAACAAAAGATGGATCCCAAGACAAGGGGAAAATTAATTGAGGCAGAGGCCAAGCATGATGTAATGAAAGACTTCATGTGAATTCACTTCCTGTGAATTCTGCTTTGATACTTTCTAGCTGTGTGACCTTGGGCAAATGGCTTAACATCCCTCAAACTCAGTTCACTCTTTAAAATGGCAGTAGGTGTTTCCTACTTTGTTAGGGTCTTATGACAAGTCAATAGAATCAATTCTATGGACAATTTTACGGAAAGAGCTGCAAACACACATATCTGCATGGGCCAGTCAGGTCATGTGAGTAAGTGATGC
>NW_007732072.1:110806-128931 GCF_000696425.1 Galeopterus variegatus | reverse complement strand
AGGGGAAAATTAATTGAGGCAGAGGCCAAGCATGATGTAATGAAAGACTTCATGTGAATTCACTTCCTGTGAATTCTGCTTTGATACTTTCTAGCTGTGTGACCTTGGGCAAATGGCTTAACATCCCTCAAACTCAGTTCACTCTTTAAAATGGGAGTAGGTGTTTCCTACTTTGTTAGGGTCTTATGACAAGTCAATAGAATCAATTCTATGGACAATTTCTATGGAAAGAGCTGCAAACACACATATCTGCATGGGCCAGTCAGGTCATGTGAGTAAGTGATGCTGTCCAAATGTAGCACAACAGAGAGTATTTAGATAAAACATTAGATTGATAAGATGTTGATGAGTATTATTTAGGGGATGGTAGATTGGGATAAAGAGGATTTTATGGCTCAATAATATTCGATAACAGTGATGCATTCCACTAGCTCCTTTTGGAGATTCATAAAGCACCTTGGTGTATTAAAGGCTCTGAGAAGTCCTGTAGTGGAAAAAAAACCAAAACCAAATTTTGCCAGTTTAACCTAACATTTTGCAAATATATTTGAAAATAAAACCCTTTTAACACATCCATGGAATGAAAGTTCTCTGATACACATTTTGGAAATCTATTCTTTGGGGGTTCAGATGAGAAAACTGGAAGAGAGGCAAACAGATTCATGCCGTGTTGCACAGCTTTTAGCTCCAGGGTCAATCCAAGAGTCCAAGTCTCCTCACTGTGCCATGCACCTCCACTCCCCAAAGCATATCCTAAGTGCTTATCCAGGTTTGCAGCTGACTGGAGATTTGCCCATTTGCAGTGGTGGGCTAGTGGCTGCAGTTCTGGCTGGGGACAGAGCATGTGAGGTGTGGCGTATGCAAGGTGTGGAGACTGTGCTATTGAAAAGTATAACTGTTGAAGTCCTGATTTTAGAGCCCATAGAGGAGGTTTTAAATCCTGAACTGCACGATGTGCACCAAAGTCATGACCTGGGCTAAGATGTCTTAATTATTCTATTCATAGTAAAGAACCAAATGGATTTGACAATGAAAAAATGCACAACGCACTTGAATCAACACCCTAATTAAGACTTGTAACTATAGCGTGGGCTTTGGCCTCAGTTATTTTACCCTTTCCCTTTAAAGGAAGTGCCTTGAGCCATCTACTGCTCCCAGTTGAGTGGGTAATAGACCCCTGACATATCTTATTTCTGGCAATCTCCCCGGACATAATTCTTTGTTTACAGCACTGCTGTAGAAAACTTGATGAATACTTAGAAGAAAATAGAATTAGGACCTAAGGACCCAGTTAAAATCAACTTAGTAGAAAATAGACATTGCCTTGTTCAGGGCTGGAAAAGATAGCCATGAGAGAAAGTGCCTTTAACATACACCCAGAGAAACTATATATTATACACATAAAATGTAAGAGGCAATTATGGCCTAGTAATCGGCAGTGTATCACTACCTAGCAATCAGATTGACGTATTCTAATGAGACCCATGTTGTTTGTAATCAGACTGGCATTGCTTATTCAGAACTCTATTCCATAAACTGCACTTTTAAATGGCTCAGATTGCAACAGATGCTGTAAGAAATAGCATTCCATTTTATTCCATTACAAGCATTTTTTCCCTCTTCCAATTAGCATAATTTAAAATCAGCCAGAGTCAAATGTGAGGGACTGAAAAGTTGCAAAGAAGTTCAAGAAATACTTGATAGAAAAGGCAGGATGATACTCATGTACAACAGTTTTTTATACGGGCAAGAAAAAGTTGCAATTAATAGAGTTCTCATTCCTTAAATTGCTCAGAATTTGTCTCTGCGACTTATTGAAATATTAGAACTCCTCAGGGAGCTAATCGCCCTATAGGCCCTTCTTGCATGTGCATTATCTGTGGGTAACATAATAGAATCACCACCTCATTTACTATTCAGTTAAGTTTAATTGAGTTCATCTTTCTTTTCCCCTCAAAATGGCCAGGAATTTATAGAATCAAAACAAATTCCCATTTGGAAAATGAGAAAATCCTTATAAATTGCCTCTTTATAAGTTAGGTCCAGGTTGTGTATAAAATGTCTGACATTAAAACCTGAGCTAACATTATGAATATTTTTCTCTGATGCAAACTGCCATGAGGCTAAAAATAGTGCTTGCTTTTCAAATATGGATTGCCATCTGATAGGGGGATACTAACTTTCCAGTAATTTGCATTCCCAATATCTTTACATTATCCTCACCATAAGGTGTAAACTCTCTCACTTGTGTCTTGGGCTTTTGTTGGTAGCTCACCCAACATTCACTCTCCCTTGGTTTTCTTCCCACAGGCCCTCAACAGATTTTAATTGAGGTCCCATGTTCTCTCTCTATGTCATTGGAGTGAGACTGATCTGTCCCCAGCTATAAAGTTACCCTAATGGGTCTGGACCAGAGAAAACCCTTGACTGGTTCGGAGGGGGTCCAATCAGAGTGAAACTTGAGTCTTCCTTTCTGTGGTATGGGAAGCAGTCTTTTTTGTACCCTGCCTCACCTCCTTACAAACAAAAGGCAGCATTTCCTCAGGCAGGCATTTGGGAATCACGGGAAGACCATCCTCAGGATGAAGGTGATACAGAGGTGAAGAGAACCTCAAAGAAACAGACAAACAAAAGGCAGCATTTCCTCAGGCAGGCATTTGGGAATTACGGGAAGACCATCCTCAGGATGAAGGTGATACAGAGGTGAAGAGAACCTCAAAGAAACAGAGCTGGACCCAGCGATGTACTGGAACCGGCTTGTACCACCTCGTGAGAGCTGACTGTTCAATTGTCAGGAATCTTGTGAGCCCACTGACATCATTTCAGTAGCTTAAAATCGGCCACTGTGAGGATATTTATACCACAGAAATCTGCAAAAGCTAAAAATCGGGGCCCCTTCTTTTTTTCTCCTTCTTCGCCTCCTCTATCTTCTTCCTCCTCCTCCTCCTCCCTTCCCCTGCAGAGCTGGCTGTTAAACATTTACCAGCTTTCTGCAGGATATACCTCCGAGCCAGAGTGCCTGAAGCTTGGCTTACTCCTTCACTTTTCATGTCAGAAGTCCAGAATGATTATTTAAATCAGTCTGACCCAGACTTTCTGTTACTATTAACCAAAAGCATATCTATCTACAAGGTTCTGCATAACAGGAGCTAACATTCAGGGAGCCTTTAGCAAGGACCAAGAATTGTGCTAAGTACCAGGGTTCCTGAGTGCAAAAAAAACATTTGCCTCTACAAAGAAGCTACTTCTATAATTTCTAACTCACAGTTGAAGAAACTAAACCTTAGCGAGCACACGTCATTTATCCAAGCTTCAAAGAGACCTACTTACAGTTTTTCAAATGCACAAGACCTTTCACACCTCAGTGCCCTTGCTTATGCTGTTTCCTCTTTTCATGGGCCATGTCCACCTGGTTGATGCCTACTCTTCTTTCAGGATTCTGAGTCAGTGTCTCATGGTGATTTTCATCATCCTTTTAGGCTGAGCTGGGTGACTAGTCATATCATTCTGTGTTTACCTTGTTTAGAGTGCTTTTTACAATGCAGAATATTTATTCATTTTCTTGATGTTTCCTTCATTAGACTCTAGGATGAACAGAAGCAGGAATCTTACAATTTTCGGGTCTATAGCCTCTTGCCTAAGACCATGACTGCCACATGGTAGGTGCTCAATCAATGCTGGCTAAAATACTTGAATGAATGAATGAATCCTTGTGATTTGTTTTTACTGTATTGGCATTTAAGAAAAGAAAAAATACTCTGTCATTATACTTAGCACATATTTTTACATTAAACATGTGAATCATCATAAAGCTATCAAAACTCCTCGTGGCCTTCCTTATTCATTTTTCACCTCATCTTCAACATCGCCATCTTCTTCTCCATCACCTGTCATCTGCCCAGGTTTGGGGCAGATGGAAGAATGTGTGAAGGGACACTAGAAAGATCACTGGCTTTTATGTCAAGTACATTGTGCACAAATTATAGTCCTAGTATTTACGAGCTGGGCCACCTTAGGCAAATTGCTTCATTTTCTAATACGTAAAATGGACATGATGTCCAATATTTAAGGTGGCTGTGTCGAAGAAAATAGTTGGTAAGTGGCCAAGTGTATGGTAGTACACACTTAAGAAATGGTAACTCTTTATTTTCATGCCCTGAAACCTTAGCCATATTTTGCTTTTTTTCTTAAAAAAAATCACTATCACTTAAGATTTAGTATCTGATCTCCATTTACTCCGTTTGGATATTATAAGCTCCTGCTGCATTCTACTAATCCTAATAATAATAAGTAACAATAGTCATAAATATCACTATATGACATGGAAGATTATAGGTCAAAAAGATATTTTAAGCTAAAATACCATTGCTTATGGTTTTGTAAGAAGTTTCTGACTTTCAGGGTCAGGCTATGATTTGTCTTTGGATCCCCTGCATTTTTAAAATTAGACTCTCTCTATTCACATGCATGTTCGTTGTGTGTGCAAGTGTGTATGTGTGTGTGTGTGTGTTTGGGTGTGGGTGGGTGTGACTGAGCCTTTGCTAAAAGGAGATCAGAATGTGAGACCAGATCACAACAAAAGCAATCTATACTTTTTCATGTTTCTGTATTTTATTCTAGAAGAAAAACTTTAAAAAAAAAGGAAAAACTGGGTTTGCCTTAGAGACTTAAGATCGAATAAGGCAGCCTTTGGGAAATATCCCATTGACACTTATGAAAGTCACGTTTGAGCCACTGGGCCAGACTATACACAATGGGTAGTGATTTTGTCCTGAATGGAAGGTAAATCAGTGTCAATCACCCTGGAAGAAGGAAGTTCCAGTTCCAGGGTTGGACATAAGCTCTTCCTTGGATTGCTGGAGAGAAGGACATTTTTCTCCTATGGGGCTCCACATGGGGAAGTGAGAAGTAGGTCCTGATCTAGGCATGGGAGTGTTTGGGGTATTTGTAACAGTGAGAGTTAGTGAGTACTGTGCATGGAGGCAGGCTAGGAGACATGCAGGGTGCTGACCTAGGAAGGAGATCTAAGGTACAATTTGTCCATGTAGGATGGAAGCAGTTGTAAGTTACTCCCTGAATCCTTAAGTCTCGGTTGAGTTTGGAGTAAACCACATCCTCCCTAATCCTTTCCCAGTTGTGATTTGGGAAATCAGGTTGAGTAGCAAGCTCACAATAAGACCAGGGAGGAGGCAATGGAGACCTGTCGTGAAAAATAGCCACCTGGAAGAGCAGTGCTGTCATGAGGACTGTCCTCAGCACAGCGGAGTCAAGGGGAAGAGAATGACGGATTTGTTCTGGACTACGCAGGAGGCAGGATGCTGGGAAACTTTCACAAAACTTTGAGGAGGCTCTTTGCCAGGAGCTGGCTAGAAAGAGTTTGCACCAGAATAGTCCGGACATGAAAAGAAAGTGCAACATTATTTTGTAGCCACAAGCAGGTAAGGTTTGTGACTTATTAAACTTTCACAAAACTTTGAGGAGGCTCTTTGCCAGGAGCTGGCTAGAAAGAGTTTGCACCAGAATAGTCTGGACATGAAAAGAAAGTGCAACATTATTTTGTAGCCACAAGCAGGTAAGGTTTGTGACTTATGGGTTACACACAGTTTTTTAAATCTTATTTTTCATAACAACCAGGTTGCAAGTATTATTACTCTTATTTCACAGCTATAGAAAATGAGAATTAAATAGATTAAGCACTCGCCCAAGTTTTAACTGCTTGTAAAATGGCTGCACGGAGATTTGTGCCATGTCAGTGCACTGCCAAAGGTGCTGCATCTCCTACAATACCACTGTGCCCCTTAAGGCCATGGATATAAAACTGGGGAGGGGTGTGGCCTGCTGGTCATTGTCCTGTGACATCTCCCCAAAGCAGACCTGGGAAAGCACTGCTTTCCATCTGTTTCAGCAGTTCTTTTGGTATAGGCTGCCTGTCATTACTGCTATCTGTCCAAATGTCTTGATGGAGTGGGAGGTAGGGGAAATTTGTGTTTTCATGAGAATCAGTAATGTCAGACATCTTAAGTAAGATTTTAATTCTCTGGTCGATGGTCTGAAATTGATTTCCTCCCAGCTGTAGACCAAAGTGATAAAAAAAAAAAAAATCTACTTAGTGTAATAGGCACTCTCTGTTTCATGCTGTTGAAAAGAATATTGTGCAGTTCAGAAGACACTGGATCTGGCCCGAACTCCACCACAACGAGCTTTGTGAGTGAGTAAGTCATGCACGACTCCATATCCTAAAACCAGGACTTGGGCTTTGTAATCTCTAATATCTTTCAGCTCTACAAGCCTATGTATACTTTAAATTCCTTGGTTCCTGGGTATGAGTTTCTGAATATAAGAATGTTTATACACGGACACAGAAAAGAAAGGCAGTACTGATATTTAGCAGATACACACTGGTACTGCTATAGCAGTTGCTGCAGTATTTAAGTACTTCCATGCTCGTTGATAAATGGCTGCTGTCGTCAAGCATCGTGAGTGACCCCCGCTAGTCCTGCTGAACTGACTATCCCCTCATGCAGCCCCACAATCACTGAGTCGAGATATTTTACAGGAGTTTATTTTTTGAGAGGTTTAAAACTATTTTTATACACATAAAGCAACTATAATCCTGAGTAGAGACTTGGACCATAAATAGATACTGAGGACAGGACAGGGTGAGAGGGAGAAATGGAGAGAGAGAGAAAGCAATGGCCACCAGGCTGCCACTAAAGAGCAATAAGGTTGACACATAGGAAGTGGAGAGAGAGAGAAAGCAATGGCCACCAGGCTGCCACTAAAGAGCAATAAGGTTGACACATAGGAAGTCTCCTCCTGGGTCATTCTTGTCTTTTCTCGTTTTTCGCTTTCTTCCTTCTTTTTTTTTTTCCTTCTTCTCCTTCTTTTTTTCCATCCAATAGTTAAATTTCTGTTTTCAGATTTTTCCTGAACCTTTTACCTAAGATTGTCAACAGAACAGAGCTTTGAATAGGTAGATATCATTAAGAAATTAGACTTCCGGTACTTTGGGAATGGAAACACATAGAAACAAAGCATGTCTAGTGCCATTAAATAAACTGAATGAGATTCTTTTATTCATTCTTCTATTGAAAAATGAAACAAAGTGAAAAATGAACAAAATGTTCTGTGGTGCTTTACACAGTAAAAAAAAACGAGACACTTACAATGCAAGGTTTTTTATGATCTGCAGACAGTGTTCCTTGCAAAAGGTAATCAAATAATCCTGTATTCCATTTAAGGACTATAGGAGCTTGTACATTTCTAGACATTTTAAATGATTTGCCCAATGACCCTTCAAGCCCTTCTGATCCAAGCATTGTTATTACTCTTGCTTGATGGGTATTTAGGTGAACTGAAGTCATGTGAGATCTTGGATGTAATGTATGCTTTGCTGGTGTGCAAGTTTCTTTTTTATAAGTCAGTCACATTGTCCAAAAAGATCCCCCCAAGTTACAAGCATGTGGCTCTGAGCTTTTGTTCCTCGGATTGACATGAGTAACTTTCAGAAAGCTTGCTGAAGTTCTTTGCTATTCTTGACAGAGTTTTGTAGGTGATTGCTTTGAAGCCCACTTATCTTCCTTGGCTGATTGAAGATGTCACTGATGTGCTTTTTTTTAATTAGTTTGTGAAGTGGGTGGAGTTGGAGCAAAGTCAATTCCATCTTGCTAAAATCCAATCAATGCTCATTGACTGAATGACTTGAGTTTATTTAGCTGATTGACCTGGACTTCTTCAGAAGTTGTTTTCTCTTATTTTCGATTTTGATGATTAAAAAAATGATTTAATTATGGAAGTCACTTTCATGTTGCTTAATATGTTTGCGTGAAATTCTACTCCACTTTTCCACTTTATGCATAACTCATAAAGCTCGCAATACAGTTCTGCTGAATTCAATAATATTTGCTGCTCCAAATTATAAGTGAGGCAACACAATTTTCTCTTTTGACTTTTCATTTCCTTTCCTGTGCAGACAGTATTTGTAGAAAGAAAAGATTGCCCAAACCTCTGCAAAAAAATATTTACAGTATGCTAACTTTTGTTCCGATTTACTTTAGGATTTTTACAATGCAGTGTTTTGCAAATCCTTTCACTGGTTAAACTTTTCTTACTAAAGTACTGAATAGAAAAATGGTGGTTCCCATTTATTTGAAGAAGAGTTATTGTGACTGCCTGCCTGGGCATCAAGCTGAAATGTTTACAAAACCATTTCCCATCCCAGACAACAACCAACCGAATTTTGTTTCTGTCAAAATAATAGAAACAAATGGTTCCAAAGTAGAAATGTTCTTAGTAAACATTTTCATCAGAATCAAGCACTATGGCTATTAAAATTCATCCAAATTAAGTGTTTATTTCTGAAACTAATGCCTTCTTTATAAAAATATTTGCCAGCAAAGATACCACTCACCCTGCAGGGTGAGTTCACTTATGGGAAACACCTATGATTCATGCAAGCCTAATTAAATAGAGAAATATTTAGTAAACTTCTCTCTAAAATAAAATGTTAAGCACACATTTTTAAAGTGGTAGTGAAAACTTGTTCTGAAGCTTTATTTTCAAATGCCATTTTAAAAATATCTGAGAAGCTGACTCATGAGGAACATGGGCCAGTCACTATTAGTCAAATGGATGAAGATATCCTAGATGAGTCGCAAAGTGGATTCAGGCCCCTGTTTCAATTTGATATGTTTTTCCTGGAGTGTCTTAAGGGAACAGTAAAGATGGAAAAGCATCAGAATGGATGAACCGGTGTCTACCCCCCCAGCTCACCCTGAGAGACTGATTTTGAAACCAGAGAAGAATATATTAGTCACCAATTGCCACATAAAAACTGCATACAAACCACTCTAAAATGGAGTGTATACAGCAGTAAGCTCTCTCATACACCTGTGGGTTAGCTGGTCTGGCTAACTCTGCAGGTTAAGTCCAGGAGTACACCACGTGTCCTTATCCTTCAAACCTCTTTACATGAGGCATGTTCTTCTCATGGTGAAAGTAGGATAGCAATACACCAGGCTGAAACATGCTCCTGTGCACGTCACATAAACTAATACCCTATTGGCAAAAGCAAATCAATGGTCAAGTACAAGATCAAGAGGTAGAGAAACACATGCCACATAAACTAATATCCTATTGGCAAAAGCAAATCAATGGTCAAGTACAAGATCAAGAGGTAGAGAAACACATGCCATATACCATGAAGTCAAAGCAAGTCACATGGCTGAGACCAACATCGATGGGTGAGGACATATTCTCCCATCATGAGACAGGAAGAAGGGAGTAAATAATATTATAATCTAAATAATATTATAATCTAGAACAAGTGGTAAAGCCACAAGATAAAGTACATGTGTTCATGAAATATTTCCTGAGTTTCAGTGTCCAAAACAGTGCCATAGCCCATAGTGAAGCTTTGGCACTCCCAGAGTTTAGGGCGGTCACCCATAGAGAACTGATCTACATGGTGGAACGATATTTCTCCAGAGACCTCTTGTTGATAGGAAGGTGCTTGGTGAGATGCTGGATCAATGAAGCAGGAGTACACTTGTTGCTGGGCACAAGATGCTATTACACCAGATGCTACCACCCTTGGGAATCTAACCAATACCTGGAGGAGACTTTGAGGGGTGCTCAAGTTCTGAACAAACAGGAGAACAGGTGCAGATTAAATTGTATACATAGGCTTTGGACATTCTTGTTCCATGAATGAAGTGAAGATTGGATCTATTTTCTAGGCAATTCTAAAATGCAGCTCCAAATGAATCTTATATCCATGTTGTGATTAAGAGAGAATATGTTTGGTCTGCAACTTCATGTTATATATAGGGTAGCCTAGAAAACTTATCTTTAGTTTAATGGAATAAAACTAAATAATGGAATACTAATAATGGAATGGATACATGTATCTAGTTTGGTTTCGGTCAACAAAAAACAATAAAAAAAATGGAAATAATCCTGAGATATATACAATGTGGTTTTGCTATCTTATTCTAAAAAAGCCACAATAGTTCTATTTGTGCAAGAAGCTTATGATCCTACCTGTTCCTCCATCTGACACCCTTTCACCACCAACACATACACACACACACACACACACACACATGCACATTTTCACATCACAGTGGCTACAAGCGTTAAGCATGGGATTTGTGTCTGGCAGAGACTGCCAACTTCTCACCAAATCCATTTCCTCTTTTTAAGCACACAGACTACATTTTTCAATGTTCCTAGCAAGTAGTTGTGACCATGTGACCGAGTTCTAGCCAATAGGATTTGAGCAGACATAATGTTATGTCACTGGTAAAAATGACCCATAAAAACCTCCCATGTGTGATTCTCCACACTCTTTGCCCTTCTAAGCTTGATGAAGATATTTTGGAACTTTGGAAGCCATGTATTGTAGATGGTAGAGCCAAAAAAGGGAAGCATTTATTTACCACTTGGAGAAGCATCCAATGATCAGGACTTTAGACAGAAATAAAATCCTTTCATGGTTTAGACTATGTGGCCACAGGCAAGTTATTTGATCCCAGTGCACATTAATTTCCTCATCTGTAGAATGGGTGGTGGTGGTAAAAATATACATGATCTTTGACACAACTCCCTTCAAAAGGTAGAGCCTAATTTTCCTCCTTTTGAATATAAGCTGGATCTAGTGACTTGCTTTCCAACAAATAGAATATGGTGGAAGTGGTGGTGTGTGGCTTCTGAGATTAGGTCACAAAAGGCATTGTGATTTTCTGCTTATTCTTATTCTTGGATCAATCACTCTGGGGAAAGTCAACTGCTATTTTATAAAGACACTCAAGCAACCTCATGGAGAGATCCACATGGTGAAGAAATGAAGAATCCTGCCAGCAGCCATACGATTGAGCCAACTTGCAAGAAGATCCTCCAGTCCCAGTCAAGACTTCAGATGACTGTAGTCCTAAATGACCTCTTGACCACAACCTCATGAAAGACCACGAGCCAGAAATATGTAGCATTTCTCCAGTTTCTGATCCACAAAAACTGTGTAATCCATGGAATCTAAGTTGAGTACAGAGGGATATGAGGACGCTATGAGCTCTGATAGGTATGTTAAAGTTAGTAGATTGGAAATCCCAACAAAGATCAAAGAACTGTTGGAATTGTTAAGAGGTGTTAGGATATGTGAGCTGGAAAGATAGAGCTGACAGTTGGAGAGTACAATATTTGAAATCAAGATAATAACGGCATAATATAGTTGTAGGTAATTATGAATTTAGGTTGTTAAGATCATAAGAGTCGATAACTAAGGTGAACTAATGGAAAGATTGTCCGGAGAGATAGGCCAGGGTGTTGGGTGAATTATTTTGTTAGATGTCGAAGCTACCAAGAGTGATGACAGGTAATATAGTTGTAGGTAATTATGAATTTAGGTTGTTAAGATCATAAGAGTCGATAACTAAGGTGAACTAATGGAAAGATTGTCCGGAGAAATAGGCCAGGGTGTTGGGTGAATTATTTTGTTAGATGTCGAAGCTACCAAGAGTGATGACAGGGACAGGATTGATTTTGGTAAGAAAGGCAGTGAGCTGGGTCCTAACATTTTCCATGACTATGGAAGCCGAACTGGACATTTGGTGGATGAGCACAACAAGGAGGGGTCGTGAATGGTGCTGCCTGATAGGCGTGGCTCAGAGAGCCCATGTGTTTGAAAAGGAGGGATAAGAAATTGTGTGAAAGTGTCCAAGAGGAGCAGGGAAGATTCTGCTTCATGTCTAGGCCCTAGGGTATGTGGAGCAGCAGAAAAATATCATCCCTGATGGTGAGGGGGAAGTAATTGCTGTTAGACAATGGCCAGATTTCATTTAGGGCCAGAAGGAATAAGACTCACCTGCAGGAATGTTGAGGTTAAAGAATTTGGCTGATAATAGACTGAATTCCAGATGGGAGAGTGAAAGGGTTTGGGAGGCAGGGAAGTGGTGGAGATGGGGTCAGATTAGGAGATAATAGGGCCAGGGAAGGATAAAAGTCCAAGTAATGATGGGAACCTGGAAGTCCTGAACATCTGGAAGTAGCTAAGGTAAGCAGAGATATTAAAACATACTCAGATTGGCTGTGATGGCCTTTTAGATGAAGGTCTATGGTGAATTCTGCTCATAGCCTTTTGCAGGGATTGTTCTAGGTCAGTGTGTTGGTGTAAGGTGGGTGGTGCTGTGGCTGCAGTAGGGGCGATCTTACCAAGGGTTTATGGAGCTTCATGGGCCTCCCTGAGTCCTCTTGAGGATGGTATCAGTGCTGCAGTAGGGGCTCTGAAGGCTGTGGGTGGTGCCACAGCCCAAACAACAGGGACACCCACTGTTGGCAGCCCCCACAGAGCTCTGAACATCTCGCTGAAGTTCTTGTTTCCTGAGTACTAACTGTCTGCCCTGTGGATACATCAACGTACTAAATATCCTCAGGGTTCAATAAAATTTTGCTTTACTCCTGGTCACCACTTCACAAGGAAGAGAAAACTGAGTCAGTTTTTATACTTCAATGCTTTTTTTTCTTTCCTTTTCTCACCTTAAATTACTTTTGACAAGGCTAAAGTCATTTTCCTGCAGGTCTTCAATTATGATTAAGCACAAGTGAGTGGATTCAACTCTTCGATGGCTTTGGGAAGCGAGACAGTGCTTCTTCACCCCCAGCACAGCAGCTGATGAAAGGCCGTGAGGCCGGTCGTCCTCACTTGCAGAAGTGCTCCCTAGGCCTGGCGAGGCACTCGATCTTGCTCCGTGTGTTTCCTAGTCTGTAAGATCTCTCCAGGGTGCCTTGAGGAATAAATAATTAATGGTTACAAAGCATGAAACCTAAAGTGCTATGGAAACAGAAAAGCAACAATAAAGGGACTCTCCTCGTTGCTCAACTCCAGAACTTGAAGGAAGAGCGTGTGAAACAAAACCCCACTCAGCCTCCAGCCCGGTCAGGCTGAGAAGTGGGCTCAGCTTCCCCCGTCCTCGCCCCACTCGTACTGAACATTCCTGCTGCCTGCCTGAGGCCCACCCTCCTCCGTTCCCTTTTCTCATCTAGTCAGGAAACAAATGGATCGGATGGAACACAATTATGTTGGAGTGGTTTTATTTCACACATTTCATTTTTCCATTTATCTATTTAATATTTATTGTATACCTGCTCTGTTTGGGCTCAGTAGGTGACCTGGCATTTCAAAGGTGGAAGGGTCCCAGCTTGAGTCCACGATGCAGGAATGACCATATATATGGGCATGTGCCCATATATGGGCATGTGGGAGAACCGGTTGGGCAGGCTCCTCAGGTATTTTGGCACTAGAGCTTAAAAAGTCTTGGGAATGGAGGAAGGTGGGGAGCAGGACAAGTTTGACCTAGAAACAAGGCTTATGTCCTCTGTCTCCAGTTCAGATTTCATTATCTCTGATCTAGATACTGGTGTATTAGTCAGAAGAATCAGAGCAGATGGTTGTCCCAGCTCAAGAGGAGAGAAGAGAATTCACCCTTCCTCTGCCTTTTCTTTCTAAGCCCTCAATGGATTGAATGATGTCCATACTTTTTGGGAAGGGTGATATTCTTTACTCAGTCTACTGGTTCAAATGCCAGTCTTTCCAGAAACACTCTCACAGACACACCCAGAAATAATGTTTTGCCAACTATCTGGGCATCCCTTAGCCTAGTCAAGTGGACAAATAAAATTAACCAGCACAACTGAAGTTGTCAGTATCTGAAAGATCACTCTGAATTTTTAAGAAATTGTGGCCCAGAGAGCACACTTATCATGGTGTACCTAATGTATTTGACACCCAGAGCAGATCTCATTTTAATATTCCCCTTTCCTACTCTATAAAATTATTTTTAATAATAATCATGTAATAATAATCATTATTTTCTTGATTCATTTTTTAATTTAAAAAGAATAAATTTCAATTTAATAATATTAAAATTCAGTAAAATATTTAATGTATGAACTAAAATTTACACTTGTTGAACACACTTGAAACTTACACTATGCTTCGCTGTTCTTAAATTTCAAACACAAAAACTCCAAAGATCACGTAGAATGACAAAGTTAGAGTAGCTCAAGTTCTGTCTCTTCACCTTTGCCGTCAACATGCCATCATTATTTTGAAACTACTGTTTACAAGCAGGACTATATAGTATTCAGGGGATTGGAGATGTAAAGTGAACTCAGAATGAGCTGGACTGATTCCAAGCCATTTCTTACTCTTCAAAGGAATTATGTAACTGAGCCTGTATATTTGGAAGCTGACTATACAGAGTTCTCTGAATTTATTTTCATGTAGAATGCTGTGTGTATTAAAGGATAAGTAACAAAACTTGATCATTTGAAGCCTATATTATTGCTATGGTTGTTATTGTTATTACTAGATCAACTAAAGATTTTTTTCAGGGAGGAGTAGTCTATCACCATCATTTTAAGAATTGCTGGAGTGTAGTAATAGTAAAAAGCAGACCCATTTTTAGTTGATTTTGTTATTTTCAAATTCTCTGCAAACATACACCTGGTCATTGCCTTCACCTAGTGTGGGCCACTCCCATTTTTCTACTATTTGTACTCCACCCCTACTTTGAGAAACCCTAAAACAAAGCGAAATGCAGACAGGGAGAGGAAGATTCTGCCCCCTTGCTCAAAGAGTACTGCTCAATTTGGATACCAAGAAGTTTCCAGTGGTACCTGGTAGGAGGTCACCATGGTGAACAGAGGGAGTGGTACCCAGAGAGAGAGGCAGGTGTGTCCCACAGACCTTATGAGGGCCACGGTGCCTGCCAAACAGAGCATTGTGTGGATTCCCAGAAAAGGTTTGCAGGTAGAGGGGCTGCCTTGCAAAGGTAGGGCCCTGTGCCAGCAGTTAGTGCTACAGCCAGCACTCCGAGACATACCCAAGGATAGACAAGACAGAAAGAATTCCTGCCCTCGGAGAGCACACAGTCTAAGCAAGGCAAAAGTCAAATAAGTAAACATCATAATATAATATGATTTACTTTAATATTGTGTATAATCTCATAAGCAGAATGCTAGACAAACATGTGGAATAACTGGGAAAGGTTCATAGGAAAAATGATGCTTGAACTGACTTTTAAAAAGAAGTAGGACTTGGGCCGGCCCGGTGGCGCACTGCTACATTGCGCCGCTTGGGAGTGCGGCGGTGCTCCCGCCGAGGGTTCGGATCCCACATATAGACCAGCCGCTCACTGGCTGAGCGAGGTGTGGGCACGACACCAAGGGTTGCGATCCCGTTGCTGGTCCCGGTCCAGTACGGGTGCGACACTGAGGGTTGCAATCCGTTGCCGGTCACGAAAAAGGACAAAAAAAGGAAAAAAAAAAAAGAAGTAGGACTTAGTGACCTCTAAGGCTGAATGTGTCCTCTTGGGTAAATAAGATTTTGGTGGGGGGGGTGCTCCAAAATATTCCCTTAAATTACACAACATTATAATACACAAGATTTATTGAGCTTTCACAATGTACCAGGTAGTGTGCTCAGTGAATTAGTATCTAATTTTATCCTCAATGCAGTCCTATGGGGTAGGTCCTATTATCTTCGCATTTTATCAAGGGGGAAACTAAAGTTTTGAGTAGCCAAGAAACTTGCTCAAGTTCATAAACTACGATGTGGCAGAGGTGGGATTTGAAGACAAACAGTGTAACTTCAGAGTTTAGTATTTAATCTTTCAATGGTCTCCTAAAATTGAACACAGGAAAATAATTTGGATCTCCATTCACCTGAAACCCACAGAACTCCCTCTTCCCAAGTTACATGTAAGACTAGCATTGCTCTATTGTGACAGATCCTGTGGGCATTCAGCTGAGCTACATTGGCAAAGACTAGGATCATCACCAGTGACTATCCTGATGGGGAAGAGTCAGTCTTTGTGTTTGAACTCCACCTCTACTACTTCTCGGCAATATGATCTTGTCATTTACCCTTTCTCAGCTCCATTTCCTCATACATAACATAACACTACTAAGAACTAAGTCTCAGAATTTTTCTGAAGATTAAATGTAAGCTGGTTAAACAGCACCTGGTATGTGGTGTTTAATTCACATGTGTATCAGTACATTTCTCTTGCTTATAACAAAATACACCAAACTGGGTGTTTTATAAAAAAAAAAAAAAAAAATGTATTGCTTACAGTTTCAGAGGCTAGGAAGTCCAAAATCCAGGTAACACATCTGGTAAAAGCTTTCTTTGGTGGTGACTTCAGTGATGTCAGAGTATCTACATTGTGAAAATGGTGGAGCAGAGAGAGCAGAGAGACAGAATTTTTGTGCTCTCCTTTTAAAGTCCTCCAAACCATGCGCATGACCACCATTTTTAATCCATTCACTAGGCATGGTCCTATAAGCTAATCACCTCTTCAAGGCCCCACCTCTCAATTACCATAACAGGATTCCTCACCCTCGTACCAGCTAAGTTTCTAGTAGGGGCTAAGTTTCTAATACCTAAAACTTGGGGGACACAATTCAATCTTAGGGGAGACAATTCAATCCACTACAACATGCTACTCTGACAATATGTCAGAGTTTACTAAGCATGGCATATCAGAACTTGTTTCTGAAGGAAATTTAGCTGGCATTCAATTTAGTTCTTCCACGGTGACATATTTTCAATCCTGAGTAAAAGACCCCAGGATTGCTATTTATTTTAAACAACAAACACCTGTCATTGCTAAAATTAGAAACACTTGCAGAACCATGCTACAAAATATTTATAAATTCACAAATGTGTTTTAATTGCTACTAAGTAAAACGAATTCAGCTGTAGTTTTTCACTTTATGAAAAATATGCCTTCATTTTTTTCTCTGAATCCTAATTACGGCTGTTGAATGTTGGATTTGTGCAGCCAATCGTACAATTTTTGTGCTAAAGGGAAATTTGAGGGTTGAAAGGAAAGAAAGAAGAAGGTGCTGGAAAGAGATGGCTTAATGTGAAAGAAGCACTTCACATTTCATACAAAAATCAGGCCAAGACAGTGTAACTCCACTTTGCCTCGTAGCTCCTATCCGCAGTGGGAAATCCATTTACCCAATTTGTAAAGTGTTTTCATTTTAATNAAGAAAGAAGAAGGTGCTGGAAAGAGATGGCTTAATGTGAAAGAAGCACTTCACATTTCATACAAAAATCAGGCCAAGACAGTGTAACTCCACTTTGCCTCGTAGCTCCTATCCGCAGTGGGAAATCCATTTACCCAATTTGTAAAGTGTTTTCATTTTAATTCAGTAACAAGTCTGAAGGTATCCATGCATTTACTCACTGTAATTTTTGTTTCTTCCTAGAATCCAGTAGAAAATCATATCAGATTTATCTAAAAGAATAATGCTGTTCAACTTTTACTGGTTATAGCTTTTTAAAAATTGTGACTTTGACTCAGTTTTCTACTAAACTTTAAAACATTCAGGTTTTTGAGTATTACCTTCATCTAATTTAGTGTAATTTCTTTGTGGGAGAGTTATAAATCAAGAACACCCAGGCCAAATCCAATCTACAAAAAAGAGTATGTTTTGGTTGGTGTTTAAAATCTTTTGAGTACATTTTTTTAAAAACTGAAGATTTCTTTTGTCTTTTTGCTAATAGCTGATGGAGTTTGGATGTATTGTCCTCCCAGAACTCATGGAAATCTGATCTCCAATCTGACAGAGTCACGGGGGAAGATCCTTCACAAATGGATTAGTGCTCTCCCTACGTGGGGGGAGTAATGAGTGAGTTCTCACTCTGTTAGTTCCTGTGAGAGCTGGTTGTTTAAAAGACCCTGGCACCTTCTCTCTCTCTCTCTTCCTCTCACCATGTGATCTGCTTGTCCCCGCCGGCTGCCTGCCACTTTCCGCCATGAGTAGAAGAAGCCTGAGGCCCATGCCAGATGCAGCTGTCCCAGAATCATGAGCCAAATAAAATTCTGTTCTTTATCAATTACCCAGTCTCAGGAATTTCTGTTACAGCAACACAAAACAGACTAATACAATAGCCATTCTAACAAGTGTGAGGTAATGTCTCATTGTGGTTTTGATTTGTATTTCCATGATGATTAGGGATGTTGAATACCTTCTCATATACCTTTCAGCCATTTGTGTGTCTTCTTTTGAGAAATGTCTATTCAGGTCCTTTGCCCATTTTTTAATTGGGTTGTTTT
>NW_007732072.1:99705-110256 GCF_000696425.1 Galeopterus variegatus | reverse complement strand
TTTTGTTATAGCAGCACTAATGAACTAAGACATAATCCCTTGCCAGATGTACATTTCACAAATATTTCCTCCCATTCCTTAGGCTGCCTCTTCACTCTGTTGACTGTTTTCTTTGCTGGGTGGAAACTTTTTAGGATATAGAGAAAAGGGAACCCTGAACACTGTTGGTAGGAATGTAAATTAGCACAACCATTATGGAAAATAGCATGGAGTTTCCTCAAAAAATTACAAATAGAACCACCATAAGATCCTGCTTTTGGGTATATACCTAAAGGAAATGAAATCAGTATCTCAAGGAATATCTGTACTCCCATGTTCAATGTAGTATTATTCACAATAGACAAGATATATAAACAAATTAAGTGTCCATTAACAAACGAATAGATAAAGAAAATGTGGCACTTTGTTACTCTTGCCTGAACTAAGATACAGTATTAGGATTCCTCAAAGAGTTTAGAATATCTGAGTTTGAAAGCAACTGCACCATTGCAAAGTGTATCCACGGCATACAAATAGAAGTTAAATTTAAAGATCATCGCTTTAGATGGAAAAGAATCCTACTTTAATATGCTGCTTTGGATGACCCATCTATTAACAAGAAAATAACTTTAAGATGAATGCTTTCTTATAATTGAAGATTCAGTGATATAACTCATAAATGAGTGTTTGAATTATATACAAATTATGAGGCCACTTTCAATTTCTTGTATGACCTCCACAAATTACAAAAAAATGCCAGAGGAAATCTTTAAATGCTATTGTATAAAGTTACACTTCAAAATAAATTCATACTTAACACAAAACTGATTTTTATGAAGAGTTAAATCTTTGAAGGAAAACTATTTTTCAAGAATCATCAGCTCTAAATATATAAAGATTTATATTTTAAAATAGTTTATCAAACGTTTTCAATATTGTCACAATCTATAAATAGCTCTAGTAACAGTTGCAGCAGAAAGACATTTCTTGAAACTAGAAATTATCGAAAACAATTTGTAGCCTTTCATTTGCCAAGAGTGATTGCTTTCAATTGTATTGATTGAAAATGAAGTTTCTAAAAGTATAAATTTGATTGATTTAATAAGTTAATAGGCAGAAAAGAACCAGAAAAAATCTAATGATCAAAATTATTATATTAATATTTATTATTAATAGAATATTGAGTTTATTAGTATTTATTGCATTATATAAACTTATAACACAATACTTTTTGCAACTTGTTGCTCATGTCATTACTCATGTGTTCCTGTCACCTCATTATGCTTCATAGTGATTAAATATTTTTAAAGGTAAAAGCTGTTTGGTTTGGTGTCTGAAACTGTAAGTTCCCCTGCTTTTGAGGAAGAGGCCCTGCATTTTCATTTGCACAGTCCCACAAATTACATAGCTCGTCTTGCTTGTGCCAATTGAGGTAGCTGCCCTTAGGTGTAAAGACAAGCACAGAAAGCAACAAAAACAGTCAGAAGACCTGGTTTCAAAACCCAGCTCTGGGACATTCTGTAAGACAATTGGTTTGTGTTTTCAATGTTCTGGAGGCAGAAATGGTGATGAGACTGTTTCTGCATAAAGGAGACTAAAGAGACCTAATAACCAGAAGTAATACAGAAACATTGATTGCATCTTAGATGGGGAGAAAACTATAAGGGAAATTTTGGAGACAATATGTGAAATTTGAATATGGACTTGATATTAGACAACGTCAATGAACCAACATTTAATTGATTAGGATAATAGTTATATAAGATAATGGCTANAGTGAATTAGTATCTAATTTTATCCTCAATGCAGTCCTATGGGGTAGGTCCTATTATCTTCGCATTTTATCAAGGGGGAAACTAAAGTTTTGAGTAGCCAAGAAACTTGCTCAAGTTCATAAACTACGACTAATGTCTCATTGTGGTTTTGATTTGTATTTCCATGATGATTAGGGATGTTGAATACCTTCTCATATACCTTTCAGCCATTTGTGTGTCTTCTTTTGAGAAATGTCTATTCAGGTCCTTTGCCCATTTTTTAATTGGGTTGTTTTTTTGCTATTGATTTGTTTGAGATCCTTAAATATTTTGAATATTAATCAGCTATAGTTTGAATATATGTATCTCTCCAAAATGTGTATGCTGGAACATAAACTACAAGGCGATGTTATTAAAAGGCAGGGCCTTTAGGAAGTGATTAGGTTATGAAGACTCTGCCCTCATGAAATGATTAGTGCCCTTATGGAAGTGTTCTAGGGAACTAGCTAGTTCCTTTTGCCTTTCTGTTCTTTCCACCATGAGAGGACACATTCTTCATCCCCTCTAGAGGATGGAGCAACAAGGTACCACCTTGGAAACAGAAAGCATCCCTCATCAGACACTGAATTTGTTCCTGCCTTGATCTTAGTTTTCCCAGCCTCCAGAATTGTGAGAAATAAATTTCTATTGTTTATAAATTACCCAGCCTGTGGTGTTTTGTTATAGCAGCACTAATGAACTAAGACATAATCCCTTGCCAGATGTACATTTCACAAATATTTCCTCCCATTCCTTAGGCTGCCTCTTCACTCTGTTGACTGTTTTCTTTGCTGGGTGGAAACTTTTTAGGATATAGAGAAAAGGGAACCCTGAACACTGTTGGTAGGAATGTAAATTAGCACAACCATTATGGAAAATAGCATGGAGTTTCCTCAAAAAATTACAAATAGAACCACCATAAAATCCTGCTTTTGGGTATATACCTAAAGGAAATGAAATCAGTATCTCAAGGAATATCTGTACTCCCATGTTCAATGTAGTATTATTCACAATAGACAAGATATATAAACAAATTAAGTGTCCATTAACAAACGAATAGATAAAGAAAATGTGGCACTTTGTTACTCTTGCCTGAACTAAGATACAGTATTAGGATTCCTCAAAGAGTTTAGAATATCTGAGTTTGAAAGCAACTGCACCATTGCAAAGTGTATCCACGGCATACAAATAGAAGTTAAATTTAAAGATCATCGCTTTAGATGGAAAAGAATCCTACTTTAATATGCTGCTTTGGATGACCCATCTATTAACAAGAAAATAACTTTAAGATGAATGCTTTCTTATAATTGAAGATTCAGTGATATAACTCATAAATGAGTGTTTGAATTATATACAAATTATGAGGCCACTTTCAATTTCTTGTATGACCTCCACAAATTACAAAAAAATGCCAGAGGAAATCTTTAAATGCTATTGTATAAAGTTACACTTCAAAATAAATTCATACTTAACACAAAACTGATTTTTATGAAGAGTTAAATCTTTGAAGGAAAACTATTTTTCAAGAATCATCAGCTCTAAATATATAAAGATTTATATTTTAAAATAGTTTATCAAACGTTTTCAATATTGTCACAATCTATAAATAGCTCTAGTAACAGTTGCAGCAGAAAGACATTTCTTGAAACTAGAAATTATCGAAAACAATTTGTAGCCTTTCATTTGCCAAGAGTGATTGCTTTCAATTGTATTGATTGAAAATGAAGTTTCTAAAAGTATAAATTTGATTGATTTAATAAGTTAATAGGCAGAAAAGAACCAGAAAAAATCTAATGATCAAAATTATTATATTAATTTTTTTTTTTTTTTCCTTTTTGTCTTTTTTTACTGACCAGTAACGGGATCGCAACCCTCGGTGTCGCGCCCGCACTGCGCTCAGCCAGTGAGCGGGAACCGGTCTCCACATGGGATCCGAACCCTCGGCGGGAGCGCCGCTGCACTCCCAAGCGGCGCACTCTCCAGTGCACCACCGGGCCGGCCCGACAATCACATTTCTTTTGTTTATTTTGCACCTCAGATTCCAAATTCCACATTCAAAATTTAACCCAAAACTTCAGCATAGAAGAATCATAGAAAGAAAATGAGAAAACTTAATTGGAGATGACTTTTGCAGGGATGAATCCTGGTGCTATGCAGCTTGAAGGTTATACAATTTTAAGGGCCCTCCTTGAGGAAAATAATATTAAATTAGGCCTGGAAGTGAATATTGATTTAGGAGAGGTCTAGGAAGTGAGTGTTAAGAAACTCTAGAATCTTGGTCTTCATGAAAAATCTGCCTTTGGTGTCTACTCTCGATTATTTTAAGTTGAGACAAAGGAAAAACTTTATTCTTGTTTCAATTTCTCCTCTTTCAGCCAATACTATATTTATTATATTTTTATTGTTTCTCCCAGACACCTCCAATGACAGTTATTTTATTCATTTAATTTTTTCATGACTAAGGGAACAATTCTATTTGCTTCTAAACACTAGCTAGAAGAGGAGAACTAGATCTAGTGCTCCTAGTATGGAAAAGATGGTTAGAATAGAATATCTGACTTTCTCCTGTCTAAAATAACATAAAACAATACACACCTCATCACTGTCACTGAATTCAAAGCCTAGAGAAGGCACATGTGCCAGGTAACATACAAAAACGACAAATGACTGACTTGAGCTTCATTTCATCTCCCCAATGACCTTCTGAGATGAGAATTATTATTTCCATTTTGCAGTTGAAAACATTTTCCCAAGTTCAACCGGAAAGTAGCGCCTGAGCCAAAATGTAAATCAAAGTTTCTTGCTCCCACGAAGGCCTGCGCGCTGGCCATCCCACTCCGCAGTGCTTGCCAACTGGAACGCTTTCTTTTACAAGATGGGACATACAAAATGATCGCTGCCTTCAGTTCAGGGATCTGGTGTCTGCTTTTCATGCATCTAAGGAGAGAGATGAAATACGGAAGAGCTGAATTTTAAAGTAGAGAATTTGTAAAGCAAGAAGTCAAAAGAATAAGTTTAACATGGTTGTATGGCTCAGGTTCTCACTTAGACAAGCTCAGTCCTTCCTCCAAAATCCCTTTAAATTCTCCAAATGCCAAAAGCCAGAACGAGAAAATGGTATAGTTCGTGAATAGAAAAGTGCATCTGGCTGATGTGCATTTGTTTCTTTCCACCTTAATTTTCATACTTAAATCACTAAATTAATGCAATTTCCTAGTTCCTTTTCCTAATTAACTTATTTTCCTCTTATACCAGCCAACTAAGCTTACCAAGATAGTATAGGGACATAAATATTTTAGGTTTTTTTGTTTTGCTTTGTTTTTTGAAACAACTCATTTTGCTCCATTTTAGAGTGGTTTTATAAAACTCTGTGCTGCAAAGGCAATCAACTTCTCTCTCTCCACTCTCTCTCTCTCTCTCTTTAAGGAACTGATGAACATAAATAAATAAACCTCAAGATATCACTTATAAATGAACTTATCCAGGGTCAGATGTTTTTCTGCAAAACATCATATGGGAAATTGTACACTCTTCCTGTTCTGTATAAACCCCAAATCAGCGTCAATCAGCCTGTCTTGATTTGGTATCACTCCCCAGAAATATGACTTGCAAAGCTGAAATACGTCTCAGCAGTTAAGAAAGGACAATCCCTGGTGGATAAAAAACAGCTAATCTTTTGATGGCTGGCATCTGAGAGCTTTTGGTCGTATCAGGCAGCCCTCCGTTCTCATTAGGCCTTCCCGGCACGAAAGGCCTCTGCCTTCATATGGTGACATTGTCCATGGACCAGTTTCCTAAAGTACACAAAACAGATATGTTTTCCTTACAGGTCTGGCAAACAAGCCTTGTCTTTCATGGTAAGGACAAGTTTATTGATATTGAGACAAGCTGAGTTTCCACTTCCACTTGTGTTGGAATTTCTGAGCTGCGGCTGAGGCTCTCTGGAAGGAAGTACAGAATTACTACTGGCTACTAGTTCAGGCCTGATTTTTTAGAGGTAAACATGCTTTCTAATAACTCAAGACATAGAGCCAATAGTAAGTCCTTCAACATTTGGCAAAATGGTTTTATAATCCTGAGGGCACTGGGGAGAGGGGCAGATATTTAGCCATCAATTAAAAAAAATTGTAGTGTTAAAAATATATGTAGTATTTATTCTTTCTTCCCCTCTCTTCTTTTGAGAGAACTCTGGCCTTGTGCTTCTTGGCACTGGAGAAGGAGATTCTTTTGGATTTCCACCTTGAACCACATGTCAGGCGAGCAGGCTTGTTTTCTGAGGACCATCCTTCTGTGTGTCTCTTGGAGGACATCATCACCATTCTTGGGACACTGGACAAGACACTTCCCCCTCTAGTGTACTGCCACAATGCTGCCATCCACCAGCCTCACAGTCCACTCTGGAACTCTTTGGAGAGGGTGAGGTGGGGGCATGTGTTTCCCCAGTAGAGAAATCTTTTGAGAGTCGATTTCACAGTTTCCTCCCAGGTATATAAAGGCTAGTTGGAGATGAGCAGGTAAAACTTAGGCCCAATTATTTGCAGTCACTCATTGCAGCTGATAGTAACAGAACTCTGTAAATACTGTATTATCTTTCTCTACAACTATTATGTAAATGCAATGGTAGTTAATAACATAAGCAGATAAAATTTATACCTAATTTAGAAGAAACCATGTACTGCATGCACATGAGCTTATGTGTAGTTCCTTTCTCCCTAACCAAGTGCAGTCATTATTCAACAAAAATTTGTTCAATGTGCCCAACATAAGGAAAACTGACTTAAAGTTTCCTTAGAAGAAACCATGTACTGCATGCACATGAGCTTATGTGTAGTTCCTTTCTCCCTAACCAAATGCAGTCATTATTCAACAAAAATTTGTTCAATGTGCCCAACATAAGGAAAACTGACTTAAAGTTTCTCTGAAACTTTGCCCTGATGACCAGCCACCCTCATCAGAGGTAACGATGAGCAGTGATAGATGGAAAAACATTGAGTACAAGCAGATGTTAAGCCGAGAGGACTGAAGCTTACAAATAAACAGTGACTAATTTACTCTAAGTGATTTAGTGCAGGCCACCTGGCTATTTTCGTGGTTATGAAATAGAGGCAGAGAGGAAGTAAAAAGATGAATTCGACAACCTCAAAGAGCTATGTATGGGATTTTGTTTAGGGAGCCATCTACGGTTGGCAATCTATGCTTGGAAATTATGCAGAGATACCAAGAGCTGGAGCACAAGTGAGAGAAAGGAGATGTGAAACTGTCTTGACTTCTTGTTAACATGTAAATAACTATAAGTGATTGGAGACAACAAAAGAAATGAATCCTTCTGATGGAAGGCACATTGATGATTACCTAGTAGAATTATCATACTCTCACTTTAATGTTTACAGAAATAGAAACTGTGATTCAAGAATTGTTCTCTCTAAGGTTGTGTATCACATGAGTAGCGGATTCAGAACACATGTCTTTAATTCTTCTTTTAGAATTCAGTAATCCAGAAGTGCTAAAACTTGCACAAATGAAAATGGCAAATGTTTACACACATAGCCTGAGACACAAAGACTAGAAATATTTGCAAAAGTATAGTTACCCTGGCTTCTCCCAGGGTTGCGTTACATAATATTTTTGATGAACTATATACAGATATATGATTACATGAGACAAATGGGATGAAGAAAAGGGAAACCTGCATGGGGCTGGTATAATTATTTGCACCTCTTCTGAAATTTCCAACTCAGATTCAGACAAGGAAAAATATAATGATAAATGCTGTGATTTTCCTGAAAGAGGTTTTTGTTTGGTTTGGTTTGGTTTCAATCTTGTAGTCCTAATAATGAAGATGATAGAATTGATTCTGTAGAAGCTTTTTAAAATGTGGCCAATTAAAAACATACCCCCTAGTAAGCAGGAATACTAGATATCATTATCAAGGTAGATTGGTCAGGTCAATCTGGTACTGGTTAGTTCGTCTTGTATGGAGGCACTGCATGTGATATCTGCTTTAGATAGCTGAACTACAGATGTATATAATGTGTTCCTTACTGTAGTATCTTGCTAACTCATCTTACACCATTTTAATTAACAAAAGAAAAGTAAAGCCTGCCAACCAAAGGAGTGGAGGAAGAAAGCCTCCAAAATAATATGATTGTTTTTACATTCTGATATTTTTTTTTTTAAAAAGTCAACACATTTCTTATCAGTTACTAATACACTGATGTCGGTTTGTTGGTTTTTAATCAGTTAGATAGGTAAATTCATTCAGAAAATGTAGAATGATTGAGTTATTGATTGATGGAATCATTCAAAGGATGAGGGTTGGTACTGCCAAGTAACTTAAAAAGTGGCATATTAACATTATGTGACTTTGATAGCATTTTTAAAAATTAAGTTGTTGACCAAGTGTACATAGTTAAGCAGAGCCAAATGAAGATAAGGTGGCTGAAAGATTTGTCCCCAAATATATCTATTGTTTCTAACTACTTAGAGGTAGAAAATAAGGATGATGAAAATTTGACCTTGGCAGCCAATCAGAAGACTTGCTTGTTGGGAAATTTTCCTCTGAACGCTAAATAAAGGTAGGTTTGATGATATATCAACAAACTTACCACCTACGGGGGTTTATATACGTAACACACAGTGCATCATTGTATGGCTTTGTGAAAATTGTTTCTCTACAAGCCAAGAGTTTTACAGCTATTTTAAATCTCTACATCCAATTTGTTAGTGTTTTTCTCTTTCAAAAGCCCTTTTTCTATCATTTTTACTCGTTTATATAGCAAGGAAGAAAGTGAAACAGAAAAAAATATTATATCAAATAAGGTGGTGAGATCCAATTCAATTTAGTAAGTACACATTAAGTAACTACCACGTGCAAGGCCCTGTGCTACATTCAGGAATTTTGAGCCTAGTCATTTTCATGGACTTTGTTTGTAAACTTTTGGGGGCTCTGATTCTGGGAATGAAAACGTCCAGATTCTAGCAGCTCCTTCTTTTCAAATCCATCATGAGAAAGTAGCACTGAGAAAGGTACTAAATCCATCCCCAGGGGGTTGGGGGCCTGCTGGAATGGGTTGTGGAAACCACCAGCCCACCTTGCTCGCAGTGAGAAGAGGTTGAGAGGCTTCACTGACTCATGTCATACTGAACTTGAATCTCTCTTTCATGAGAAATAACAATGTCCAAAACAAAGCTTACACTGAAAATATTATGGAGTAAGACTTTCTACATCACTGTCTTTTCCTATCTCAATGCTAACAGTAAGCATGATGTCTATATGAGATAATTGTTTCAGACATTCCTCAGGAGAGAATAATTTAATTTGGAACCATTACTAACCCAGGATTGAAGCATCAAGGTGGTAGGTGAGGTAGGAATGATGTGACTGTAAAAGGAGGGACTGGAGAGGAATTTGGGATTGACTGGATATGGGAGACAAAATAGAGTCTACATTATAATTTTAGACCAGCAAGATTATTTCCAAAGCTTCCCAACTAGTTCCCCTTTTCTGTTTTACCCTCTTCAAGTTATCCTATCTATGCTGTTAAATTGTCCCTCTTAAAAACTATTTTCAATTTCGTATTAGTTACAATCTTGAGAACCTCCAATGAGCAAAATGCAAACACTTTCTTTGTAACACCCATGCACATTCTCGTAACATCAATTTCCCATTCCCACCTACACACTTGTGCACAGCTCATCTCTTCCCCATTACTCCTAAGTCCATTTGTAAGTTACCTAAAGCCCTGCTTTAAGAGAATGAATGACAAGGGACTAAATCCAGAGCAAGATTTCATCATTTCCTGGCTGGTCCCTCAGTACTCTCTTTTCGTCTACATCCTCTCTGCCTTGGCAATTTGCGGAATGAAACCTTGCACTGAAATCCCCAGTGATATCCTCTTTTTTATGACCATTGTTAATTGGCCCACAGAGGTTCAGCCCAAGAATTAGGTATGCAAATGTAAGTCTGGCTTTCAAGTTTAGCTACTTGTGTAACCAGGTTATAGTGTACCTTGTCAACATATATTGAGATACACTGTGTGTGTGATAAATCTCCTTTAGACAGCAAGCCTGGATATGTAGTATAATTTGCAGATGAATTACCTTGATGGGACAATCCTGTTCTACTCCTTAAAGGACACCACACACACACCTGAATCAACATGGCCAATCCCTGGCAAATAGGGGTGTTGCTCCAAAGTAGGTGATTCACTCTTTGTTAGCAACACCCCCCCCAGGGTGACCTAACCAAATGAATTTGTTCCTTCTGAAATAAGAATCATATCTACAATTAGCCTGGAACCACCAAGAACAAGGACAACAGAAAGATGTTGAAGGCATGAGTGTAATCTTCCTTAGGGCATAGGTTCTTTAGCACTTAAGACAGAGTAGGGAGTTAGAAGATACAGTTTTTAGTAAAGGTATAAAACAGAGACCCAGAAAGAGAAAATGGAAAGAGAGAGAGAGAGAGAGAGAGAGAGAGAGTTTCCAATTAGAATGACTTAAAAAAATACTGTCAATACCAGATGCTTGTGAGGATGTGAAGAAACTGGAATTCTCATGTTGCTGTTAGAAATGTAAAACAGTAGGGCTACTCTAAAAAAATTATTTTGCAGTTTCTTATAAAGTTAATTATACACTTGCTATATGACATAGCATCCCATTCTTAGGTGTTTACCCAAGTGAAATTAAAACCTATGTTCACATAAAAACCTGCACACGGGGCCGGCCCGGTGGCGCACTGGATGAGTGCGCCGCTTGGGAAGCGCAGCGGCGCTCCCGC
>NW_007732072.1:97352-98464 GCF_000696425.1 Galeopterus variegatus | reverse complement strand
AAGGCAGATTCAAAAGATTACATACTGCGTGATTCTATTTAAATGAAAGTCTCAACAGACAAAGCTATAGTGACAGAGAACAGATCAGAGATTGCCAGGGAGTAGAATTGGAGGAAGGGGACCATAAAAGGACAGCATAAGGGGTTTTGGGAGTGATGGAACTGTTCTCTATCCTGATGGTTATAGCATTCACATGAATCTATACATGCATTAAAATTTATAGAACTGTACCTCAAAAAATTAATTTTGCTATATGTTAATTTGAAAAATTGAAGAGGTATGAAACATGGGCAGAAAAGAATAACTGATACAAATTATTCTTTCTCTGAAACTTAAGTACCATTTTTACAAAAAAAGAAACCAGTGCCAAAGGGATTTTTTTCTAGCTGCACAAAGAAGTTGCAAAAACCACTGAATAACTACCAGGTAAGCTGCTAGGAAATTATCATTTTATTTTTCAAGTATGATTAAAATTAGATTTCTGATATGCAAAATGGAGAATAAGATGAGGAATTTATGTTTGTATTATGATAGAAACTACAGAAAAGCCACATGTTCCCTGTTGCAAATTTATTGCTTGAAAGGAGGCTTTACTAAAATGCCAGCCTATAAAAAATATTTCCTGAGGAATGTTTAAAATTTAAATCAACATATTATCTTTGGAAATGACATTTGCTAATGAAAACCCCCTGACTTCTTTAATAAGTGAGTTTTCTTTCCAACTTCTATGGCTTTGAGGGTGGTTGTCATGGATGGAGACCACAGCAAAGGAGGGCAAGTTCCTTTAGTTTTTTGTTTTATTTTGTTTCTCTCTTTGGCAGTAGCTGTTTATGGCTATCATTCCTGCAAATTTATGGGCTTAATCAGCAATCAAGAGACACAGCTTTGTTGCTTACATGGGGAGATGTAACTTTATGTAGCTATGAATTTCAAATATTCATCAATCCACATAATAAATTAATTCCTTTATTGTTTCTGTACAGCATCATCCTTTTTACTGTGCGTATGTGTGTGGTTTTACAATTAGGCTACACATTTACCAGATCTTTATTTTAAAAGCCTAATACCAAGACTTTATCTCAGTATTTATTTTTCCCTTTGTGATTTTTTTT